>NW_024869084.1:12402-37469 GCF_013358625.1 Macadamia integrifolia
CCTTCTGAGGACGAGGTCACCCATTCTGAACTCGTTCTTTCGAACTTTGGTGTTGTAGTGCCTCGCAACCCTCTGTTGGTAAGCGGCCATCCTTTCTTGCGAAGTGTCTCTGATTTCGGCCAAGAGGTCTAAATTCGCTCGAAGCCCTCCATCGTTTTCCTCTTAATTGTAGTACTGAATCCGATGGGTAATGGCCCCTATCTCCACTGGAAGTACAGCTTCAGTGCCGTATGTTAAAATGAAGGGTGTTTCTCCGGTGGTCGATCTCTCAGTAGTACGGTAAGCCCAGAGGATGTGGTGCAACTCGTCTGCCCATAGTCCTTTGGCGTCATCCAGTCTCTTCTTTATTCCTTGAAGCAGTGTACGGTTGGTTACCTTTGTCTGCCCGTTGGTCGGTGGATAACCGACCGAGGTTTTCCTGTGGTCAATGCCAAGGGCATCACAGAACAAGCCGAAGGTCGGATTGGCGAACTGAGTTCCATTGTCCGTTACCACAACCCGAGGGATTCCAAATCTATAGACTACTGCCCTTTGGAAGAAGTCCCTTATGTTCTTTTCGGTTATCATCGCCAATGCTTCGGCTTCTGCCCATTTCGTGAAGTAGTCTACTGCCACCACGACAAATTTCCTTTGTCTCGTGGCCAGGAGGAATGGGCCTAGGATGTCGATTCCCTACATGGCGAATGGTATTGGGCTCAATAGAGATGAGAGCTCGGTAGAGTGTAGCCTGGGAACGGGGGCAAACATCTGGCACTTGACGCACTTCTTGACTAATGATTCCGCATCCTTCCACTTTTACTGGGACGCCGGAGAATCCCTGCAACGGGTGTTCAACTTTCTTCAACTTTCCTTCGTCCAGGCCCATCTTCCGGAAAGCTTCCAGGAACAGGATATCAACTGAACTGCCGTTATCCACTAGGATCCTCTTCACTTTGCAATCCGCTATGGTCATGGTGACTACCAGGGCAACATCGTGCGGGGTGTGCACCCCTTCTAGGTCGTCGTCTAAGAAGGAAATAACCGTCCCTGTCCTCGCCTTCTTGTTCGACCATTCAACCACATGCACACTTCTCGCATAGGCTTTTGCTTTCCTGGCCGAGACTGGACTTTCTCCAGCTGCTAGGCCTCCACAAATGGTCGCTATAACTCTAGTTGGGCTCTTATGCTCATCTCGGAGGCGATGGTCAGCTTCCTCGGGTGTCTGGTCCCTTCGCCGTTCCTGATTGCCTCTGCGGGCAGGCCCCCTTCCCTCATAGCGGCCTCTGCCATCTCTCCGACGGTTATCCCTACGGTCATTACCGTCTTAGGCATCCTCCTTTTCGCGGTCCACGAATCAGCCTAGATATCCTCTTCGGATCATTCCTTCTATCTCCCCCTTGAGGTGCCAACAATCTTCGATGTCGTGACCATGGTCTCTGTGGAAGTGGCAATATCTGTTCATATTGCGTCTCTCGGGGTGTCGTCTCATCTTCCCTGGCCACTTCATGGCCCTGGCATCCGGGGGAGTCCTTTATCTGCATCAGTACCTCCGTTCGTCTCCGGTTCAGGGGTGCGTATTTCTCGAACTTCCTTGGTCGACTGGGTGCCCGACCACACTCAGACTTTTGTCTTTTGCCTTCTTCGGAGGGTTTGTCGTCGGCCCTTGAGAGCCTCTTCCTTACCGTCTTCCTTTCAGCTTCTTCATCGGCTTGGAGGGTTTCTTCCATTTAGATGTACTTATCGCACCGAGCTCTCAGCTCGGCCAGATTCCTCGGTGTATGCTTCGCCAAAGACCTTTTCAGTTCCTTATCCTTGACGCCTCCTAGCAAGGCTGTGAACTCTTCTTTCGGGTCCAGACCTCTGATCGTGATCTTCTCTTGTTGGAAGCGCTTCATGTAATTCCGCAGTGATTCTCCTTCATGTTGCTTGACGTTGGTCAAGTTCAACGTAGTCTTCTGAAGGGGTTGGTTGCTGGAGAATCCCTTCACGAAGTAGTAGCTTAGATTGCTGAAGTTGTGGATCGACTTCGTCGGCAGACGGTTGTACCATAGCCTTGCCGCTCCTCTGAACGTCAACGGCAAGGAGCGACACATGATGTTTTCCGAGACTCGATGGAACTGCATGGCCACCTTGAAGCCTTCCAGATGATCGACGGGGTCCCCAAACCCGTCGTAGGTGTCGTACTTTGGCAGGAGAGCCAATCGGGAGCGGGTCCCTCATGACCTAATCAGCTAGAGCTGTGTCATTAGTGAGGTCTGGCTCGCGAGCTCCCATCTAATTTTCTGCCACCTTCTTGATCTCATCTTTCAGGTCCAGGATCATCCGCTTCAACCCTGAGTCCTCGTGTCTTTGTTCATCTCCTTGTTGTGGTTCCTTATATCAGTCTCCGGCGGCACGCTGCGTCCTTCCCCTGGGTGCGGGACTTTCCCCCGTTGCTCGGTTTCGAGGATTACGGCCGGACCTTATTGATCCCGTACTGCTCCGATCCTCGTCTCGAGCTCTAATGGGCTGGATGCGGGGGCCTTGTGGCGCTCCGCCGGTCTTCTGAGAGACAGCTTTGGAGACCTCCTTCATTGCCTCGGCCATTCGGTCATATTTGTCATGGAGGGCTTCGAACTGCTCCCTTGTCACATATTCTTATGCTCCAGGAGGGGGGGAGGATCACTATCTCCACGCACCAAATATCCGGCCGAATGCTGGTACCTCACGGAACCTTCCAGACCATCGTTCAGCCTTTCTCGCCCATTTTCCGTCGAGGGAGGGAGCCCTCCTGAAGGTTCCTCCTCCCCCATGTTCATGTTCGATGCTGCTTTCGTCTTCTTGCGATTGTAGGTTCTCCCCATCATTACTGTCGTTCTAACAGACGGCGCCAATCTGTTGCTGCCAAAAATCCGTATGAGCTGACCCTACACAAGCACAGACAGCAGAGGCCCGGAGCTTTGTCCGGGGTTAGTCCTTCGATGCTCAAGTTAGGGATTGGCCGCACAGTTTTTGTTATAGGAGTAATGGTGTGGGTATTAATGCTTACCTTTCCCTTTCTTCCGGGCCTTCTTATATAGCTCTTAGGGTTTAGGGTTTCCCCTTTCCTAGGAGGAGTCTTCCTTGAGTCTACCTCCTTTCCCTTTAGAGTCCTACTCTGATACGTCCTACCCCTTCGTGGGGGATATTCTCTTCACGCGGTTGACGTGGTAGAGTCCTGGCAGCCTCTATCAGGTGGGTGACATGTGTCCAGGTTGGCGACACGTGTCCTTTCCCTACTGGATAGTCAATTTGGTCGTATCAACCAGAAATCAACCAAAGGCCCTCAAAAAACATAATCCGCTATTAACCTAAAACAACTTCAACCAAAATGGGAGCTAATTCCTTAATACCTATCTTTTAGGGATAAATGATTATTCACTACTACTAAATGCAACTCTTCCAAATGGTTCTTTACCTTAATTTCTTTTCTTTTTTTCGTTTTCAGTGCCAGAATTGCAATCCCCGTGACTCATACAAAAAAAAGAAAGTAGAGAAAGATTGGGACACATATGACCTATTAGACAAAATTATTCCCCAAACCCCCTTTCGGAGGAACCCAAACACATTAATCAGCGACATGTACAACCAGAAGAACTCTATTTACAATATACTCACAACACTACAGCAATCAATTGATTAGAAAAAAAAGATTTTAAATCTTGATTATCCATGAATACTATCCACGCCAAGACTGACCCAAAAAATACTCAAATCCCAATGCTAATCCAAAATTCAAGTCCTACGATTCGATTATAGTTCAGTACAATAGCCTCACTCTCATCCTCAATTTGATGAACATAACCCACAAAACAACTCAAATACAAATCACATCAAAATTACAAAATTTCAAACCAGAAATAAAATGAAAAAGCTAAAAGAGATAAAGAAACTAAAATAAGAGAAAAAAAAAACCTGGATAATGCGAGGCAAAGTTGGACGAACTCATAAGGATCCGACCGATGTCCAGCGATGTGCATGGCTAAACGTGTAGCCACGCCCGAAATGTGAACCGAGTTATTCACATAACTCTGCCGCTGCGAAGCTGTGTGAACTTGACCAGCACCAGCAACAGCTCCACCGGCGCTCGAACCCGGCGGCCGCTGAGTTATAGCTCCTGCCATTCAAAAACCACTCCTCTCTCTCTCTCTCTCACTACAGTGACCACTGAGGTTTCCCAGGTAAGGGATGGTTCTGGAGTTCTGGTAGTTTCGGCTTCGCAGCCTTTTTGTTTCTCTCGACATAAATGAAATAAGAAGGCACCTCTTTTACGGTAACTGGTTTCTTGTCGAGCGAGTATTTAAGTCGGTTTAAAAATAGGTTTCTTTTTCTACTTAATAACGGAAATGCCCTTTCTCATGGTGTGTAAAACCAGCTAGTGTTATTAGTAGGTTTCGCTGTCTGAGTCCAGCTAATAAGGACAAGTTTGGAATGGAGGGAAAAGAAAAATGGATTTTTTTTTTTTTTTTTTTTTGTGTGGGTGTTCTAATGAGGAATCCTTTCAACTAGTTGGGGCTTTAAAGTTGAAGGCACGGATAAATCCAATTACATTCAACCACACCTAACCCATTTAATAGGTGAATCGTCAGAATACTCAAATTAGGGACGTCTATTAATACACAGGCACCTTTGGACTAGTGGAGCTACACTCGGGGTGTATTAAGTCCTACAAGGTTCAAATTTCTTGTGATCATAAATATATTTAGAATTTTTGTTTTTATTTTTAAACAAATATTTTTTTTTTTTGGGGGGTGTAAGTATATTTCAATTTGGAATGGAGCTTATAACTGTATGAAAATATTTGTGTTGTTATTCTAGGGTTTTTGTTGATTCCATCTGGTTGTGATGAAACTAATGATGATCCATGGGATTATTAATATGTTTGTGATTGTAGAACAAATTTATACAATCCCAATTATTCAAGAAGATTAACATGCATCAAAGAAGAATTTCGATAACTAAATGCAAGTCATTCCATATGTAATGAGACTTGGAAGCATCATGAAGATTTCAAGCTTCAGACATAGGATTTTTTGTACTTTAATTTGTGAATATTGTATAATCCTATTGTATCTCTCTCTAACCTAAAAACCTCTAAAATAAGTCACCAAAGCCTTGATGAAACAGTACCCAAACATATAAAGTTGACCTAGCAATTTAAAAGAGGCTTGGACTCAACTCCTATATCTCACGGAAAGCTATAAACAAGGATGGATGCCCGAGCTTAGAGTATCTTAAAACACTCTAGGATCTTCTATCACAGGATGCCAATGAGTCATTGTGGACATCCACAAGATATTATGGATGCCCGCAAGATATGACATAAGTCCAATGTAACTCATAGACGTTTGAGCCAAGAGAAGTAGATCCTAGATACTTAGTCTCAAGGTTTGGAAGACAGCTTCAAGATATCACGGACATTTGACAAACTTGATGGATGTCTAAGAAAATTCATTAATGAAACTATTGGTGTTCAACGACTCTATTTATGATAATTGGGACATCTGTTTATAAATAGCTTAAAATGCCATTGTCATTTGTTGAGAAACTCTGCCCTAGCTATAAAAATTAGACTTGGCAAGATCATTTTGAAGAATCCAATACACTATATTTAAGTGAGCTTTAAAGAAAAAAATACGATCAATGAGCTGTAAGGATTTAAAGAGAGAAAGAGTTGTGAATTGTGTTGTACATCTCATTTTTTTAATTCTCTACCTTAGTTCCTCATTCTCACTATCTCCACTGTACAATGAAACATATTTTAGAACTATACAGAAATAAAAAAAGAGATTACTCATAGGAAGAACTCAATCAAAAAAGAGATTCAATAGAATCATTTTCTTCGAGGGAGTGAAGAATTTATCACATGGGAAAATAAAAAATAGACAGCAGTAGCAAGAGGGAGAACAAAAACAGCAGGAGAATACAACCACACCACCCACCCCATCCCCCCCCCCAAACCTCCATACAAATAAACAGGTTTTCTATCTCAGATGATGAGTTGTTAATTTTTACGCAATTCAGACCAGCAAGAAATAAGATATTTTACTTTACAACTCATCTCCTTGATTCAAGAATCAGAATAGTCAAACATATTGTTGTTTCCCTTCTTCCAAATAGAGATTACATATGTACACAAATTGTGTATAAGCATGTAGGGCAGTGATTACATCACCAACGGGTGAAATTAGCTCTACCGTTCAAATCAAATGGCATAAAAAAGGTATCCAGGGGTATTCATTCAAATAAACTAGGAGGGTAAGTCCACTTACTAAATATCCAATGATAGTTTTTTCCTATTCATGGAATTGGTCAGGCAAGTCTCAATAGGTAATGCAATGATTATGTTTCTATGGATATATATATGTAAGCTTGTACGTATAAACCATGAAGCATGAACCTATGCAAGAACCAATTATTTTTGCAGTATTTACATTAGACAGGTAGATATGTACTAAAGCAACGAAACACATGCAACATATAAAATTGAGGAAAAATGACAGTTTCAAATCATAGGATGATAGTGCCCTCCAGAACAACTTAACGCACTTTTGGTGGGGTTAAGTTCAAATATACCCATTACCCAATAGATGAATGCATGCAATACAGGAAGGGGAGATAAAAAGTTGAGAGAGAAACTAGAAAAGCAAATGGACTAACAAAGTATGGTGCAGCTGACTAGCACCAAACTACATGCGTTGCAACAATGGAACAATGTTCCATCACTTTTTATTTTAGGGCCATATGATATCATCACATAACGTAGTATAATGGCACATTTTGGCAAAGACATGAAAAAGCTTATGATTTAGCTTCAAAGGAAGTCCAGAAAATTCAATTCACAAGCAACATTAACCTAATTATAACCGTGACATGGATGATACGTGAAATCATTGTGGAAATACTGCTTCTATATGTACAGTACAAGCCCTTAACTTTTTAATATTGGTTTCAGTAGTGCCACGTGTCAGTTTCCTTTTGCTACTTGCCAGTTTGCCATTGACATAGTATTAGCAAATTAACACGTATTATCACAAAAGAAAAAGGTTTCTTGATATATCACCTATGTTGAAGTTTTTTTTTTCCCCACATGACCAAAGTCAAATTTGAAGTTACTAGTTCATTTAGATGTAGTTGTTCCCTTTTGGATAGGAAAATTATATCTAGCAAACCTTAGGTTGATTGTACCTACCAATGAGACCCCATCAAGAAAATAACTCTTTTTCTCTAAAGCTTGTCGACAGAATTGGGAACCCTTATTGTTTTGCACTTCCATCCAATTTAGTTTTGTAGATCTATAATCTATTGCCAAGTGTACCATGGAAGGTAGGGCATTACACAATACTGTTTATCAAGGGTTCTAGCCTCATCGCAATACAGTTAAATTTAATTATCAAACGACCGAAATTATGCAAAAATTTTCAAATTCGATTAAAATCGAAAGAAAATGACAACCTAAATTGCAGCGTGACTAAATGGACCAAAATTTGCAAAATTACTGAAATTTCACCAAAAATATTTCAGTTTCAACAGAAATCAAAATGGGGTTGAAATCTAAAATTCCAAAGATTGATTAAAATGTAAAGGACACTACAAATCAAATCTTTCGAATAAGATCGATCATGCAATATGCAGAAGAACACTGGTTGTTAGATCTGCATTACTTCCCCCATTCAAGTCCTAATGTACCTGGTATATATGAGTAAGCTTTTGGATGCTAAAGGGGTCCAACTACTAAGAGGCCATTATCCTTCCTGGAATACACCATTTAGCACCATGCTTAAGGGCTTTAACCCATAAAGGAGTGAAGAGGAAAAGAGGAACGGGGGAGGTAGGGAGGGAGAGGCAGTAGAATCAACGGATGCAGAAAGGACAAGAGTATGTTACCCGGAAGTGGCAAGCCATCCAACTTTGAAGCGCAAAGACTTCATTTCTTGTGTTCTCATTAGCTATCATGAAAGTGACAGACAGGGTATGGCTCATAATTTGAAGTGTTCACGTAACTAAACTCAGGTTAAATACCAAAATATGTTTGTTCTTCTCCCTCACAGCCATACAAAGTTAAAGAACATGACATCTGAAACCATTAATGTATCTTTACTGAATATATGAGTCTCATTGATGCCGTGACGCTTGTGATCAGCAAAAATCTCTGAATTCAAGCTATCCAAGCATAGCTTTCTTAGGCCACTTTGTAGCTTTGGATGCATCATTATGTGTGTGATTTTTGTCTCTTCTCCTTATTTTTTTACATTACTTGATAAACTCCCCTTAGAAGTCATCCCATTCATAAAAGATCTTTGAAAGATATAATGAAATTCAAAATAACTGCAGTGATGGTAAATGATAATGCCAATCACATTGAGTCTAGATATCAATATCTTCCCCCAATAAAAGACAAAATTCGTAAGCACCATAAAACAATACAAATCCCCTTTTGCAGGGTCCCTGTAAGTGTGGAATGGAGTCAATCCTATCCTTTGACAATTTTGCACGAAATGGCAAAATGCTTAGTTAAATTAATAACATGAATGAGTTAGCAAGTCCTACCTTCTCTTTAAAGCACCACTCTTCAACATCTCTTCAATTTTCTCTTTAGAAGGCGGTTCTACCATAACTGGAAGAGATTTTGAAACCCCTTTAGGCAGCCAAGAAATGGCTGCTATCATTTTGCACACAGATGTGTTACGTACAAGGAACAACTAAGAGAGTAAGCCTCAACCGAAAAAAACAATCATTAATTCCATTGGTAAGGATCCTATGACACTTTTGGCCAAGAAGAGTGACCCAAATATTTAGAGAGAAGAGAGAAGCATGAGAGTTATTAGTCACTATTTTAATAAATTCCTTTCTCTTCAATGAGAATTTTTCTTTTGGGACAAAGGTTTCTATTCGTGAGCCGTGAAGGGGCCCCTGCACCACAGACAGGGACATGCAATGACCAATGTGCCCCCTGCCTGGGTTGTGCACTCCTATGTGTGAGCGCAAGGGCCTCTCAAGGACAGAAAACTCTTGCCCTTTTCTTTTCATATAAACAAGAAGAGATCCAGATGATAAGATAAGCATTGTAGTTGAAAATTAAGCAATAAGAGATCCAGAGGATAACATAAGCATAGCAATTAACACTGAAATAATAAAAGGATAATAAAATGAACTTAATAGAAAATAGTGAAACAAGGCATTGTAGTTGAACAACAATCACCAATGAAGACGCCAACAGATAATAGTGGGCCTCACTGTCTTGGACTAGGAGTTTTTATCAAGGTTTTGCCTTTTGGAGCACCTTATCACTTTGTTGTTGTATTATAATTTTCTTCAATAAAGTAATAAGACCATCATTCACCCACGGAGAAGTAGGAGGGGCTGAAAGATGATATGACCAAAAGCTAACAACAAACAAGGGTTTGTAAATTTGGGCTAGAAGATGCAAAATCCGTGTTATTTTCAAGAGAATTTTCGGAATGGCATAAAATCATACAACTCAAAAATAATTTCCTTTCTCTTTTGTAAAAATCCATTAATGGGTCTTCTGAATTATAACCACACAAACACAAAAACAACATCCAACTCAAATATATTGTTATTGGAAGGACATCTATCATAGTTATCTCCAAGTGATAAGAGAAAAATCGAGAAGCAGTCATGAGGTGCCAAGCGTCGGCAAGGAAGTAAAAGGCATATCAAAGAGAAAAAAAATAAGAAGAAGAAACAAAGTGATGGGTTCTACTTGCAGAGAGGGAAAGAGAGAATTACAGTGAAGCCGTCTTTAATGAAAGGAAAATGATGGTGGCTTGAGATGCAGTTATGAGGGAAGTAGAGAACCTCGACAAGAAACCTTAGCGTTTCAACGACGATGATGGCTTCTCCGTCTAGAAAAAATTTGCAGTTCAGGGCGGCAAGCTCAAGCTCAGTGTTTTAAAAAACACGAGTCGGTGATGGAATCGTCAGGGTCCGATTCTAATTCAGATCGGTGCACTCCCACGGGCCTTACACTAGTGTAGGGCCCACGCTACTTTTCATGGAACCTTCTCCCTAAAATATATAAGGGAAAAATAACTTTGCTTGAAGTCCCGTACCTTTCTTGGAGTATGGTAATTGATCAAGAAAAAGAAACGTGCACTGCTACTGGGATTAAGCTCTGTTTTGAAATGATTCGGATCTCAGTTAGGAAGCTAGTTTTTCAAGGTGTTAAAGTACAACAATCTTGCACTTAGATCACCATCACCCTTTATTTATTTTATTAGATTCCACGAAAAGAGTTCACTTATGCCATGTTTGTTTTACCATAAAATATGTGATAGAATCATAACTTGTATTCTATTTTTTTGTGATATGGATTTTTTTTTTTTGTACATGACCAATAAACACATCTGAAAATGATTTGTGTGAAGAAAATAATCTAGCCCTATAATGAGAATGGAGTTTTATGGGTGTTAAAAAGATCAATGATCAAGATTCAATCAATATTTTAAGAAAACAAAATCATGTCATTCTATTGCCCTTAAGCTTTACAACCCCCAAATAAAAGGAGGTGAAATAAAAAGGAAAATGTAATGTTCATGGACCATGGTGAATTTAGTAGATTCATTAATTGTATGGCAAGAAATAATGGAAATTGGGTTTATGCTCTATAGAATCATTTATCCATCTCATTGGTAAATTTTTAACCCCATAAGAGTATAGATGGTCAAAATCATGGTTAAATATTTTTTTAAGAGGCTTTGGACTTATACATAATGCTAATTTTTTTGTTAAATTTTGGCAAATAAGCCATTTATAATATGGACTTGCCTATTGCTTATGAAGAGGTGATTTGTGAACCTCTCAATATTCACTAATGTTGGTGGATCTCATTAGGACAAAAAAAAAAGCCTTCAAAATGAATGGGAATTTTTTTTTTGTTTGTTGTACTTGTTCGTATTTCCTCCCATTGTATTTGTAGTTTTAGGATTTCTCTTTTGATAAAGGGATTTTTTTATCGACATCTTCGTAACCTCTTTTTTATAACTCTCAAGCATTAAAAGGAGGCATTACGAGCCAGGGGTGGTGGCCTGTTTACAGGAAGTAGGTTGGAGCTAGGAGAGTCGGAGAGGGCTGCACAAGAAAAGGGGAAGGGGGTGGTGCAAGGTTGGAGAGAGAGAGACACACTAATGGTACCTGGGGATGGGGTTTGATTTTACATGCCCAAACTTGTCCATGGCAATTCTATCAATTTAATGATATGACTCCAAAACAGCTTGAAACCCCATTTTATTGCTTCAAAGCAATGACTTTTTGGAATATAAAGGGCAAATTAAAGAATGTTTCAAATGCCAAATGGGTTGGAAGCCTTGACATGACTGTCCAAAAAAAAAGTTGAAATCAGAGACTGGTTCGCTTGATTAATCAAGGTTGAAAAGGGATTATCTAGTGTTTGTCTGTGTGTCAACATTCACGCTCAATATAGCGAAGTAATAAAACAGTTGGTTCTAAATCGCTCGTTACAAATCTAGTCAAGTTGGGTAGATAGTGAGATGATGAATATGGGAGAGACAACGCACGCGACATTAGAATGCATTTGCCCCAGTTTTGAATTCAAAGAGTGCTTTAACTCTTCCCTTAAAAAAGACAAGTTGAACACAAAAAATGTCATATATATATTGGGAGAGGGTTCCCTGAAGACAATGTGGCCTCTACACCATGTCTGGACCAATGGAAACATTAGTAAAAGTATCAACAAGGTAGATTTTCCTCTTATGAGAGGTGGAGTGGTCATTCGCTCCCCACTATGTTTGGGTGTAGGGGATTGCCTTTTAGACTTATATATATATATATATATATAAAGATGAAGCGAGAGTAAGAAATTAATTAATTTACCAAGCTCTAACCAGATTTCGTATAGACACACACTTGTTTTTCCAAATAAAAGATGAATTTGAGCCAACTATGAAATCAAATATGAAAGCGGTAGGGGGTTATGACAAGGGTGGTGGTGGGTATGTAAGAAGCAGGTGGGGTGGGGGAGAGGGTAGCAAGGAGGGTGCTGTGAGCTAGGGGTGGTGGCAGTTTTACGGGAAGTAGGTTGGAGCCAGTGGAGTCAGAGAGATGGTTGCACTGGGAAAGGGAAAGGAGCTAGTGCAAGGTTGCAGAGAGAGAGATAGATTAATGGTAACGGGGGCTAGGGGTTTAATTTTACATTCCTATACTTGTCCATGACAATTCACTCTATTTAATGATATAATTCCAAATTAACTTAAAAATTCATTTTTACCCTTCAAATCAATGACTTTGGAATAAAATAAAGGGGAAACAAAATAAGGTTTTAAATTTCAAATACATCAATAGAGGTGTCATTATGACACTCACATAAATAAAACATAAAAAGTAATAAAAAACATTGGATATTCCCATCGAGGGATAGGTTTTTTTTTTTTTTTTTTTTTTCGTGCAACTTTTTACTTTATATAATTAAGGAAAATGAATGCTATCTGGTTGTGCACCCCTACACTTAGACAAAGGGTAGTGAAATGATACCCTCACCCCTGTGAAACCCAAAAATCCCCCATTTTAAACGCTATTTCCTCTCATCCATATGTTAATAAGTTTGTTTCATGTACAACTTGGTTTGCACTTGCTTATTCACTCTTCTAAGCATTGTACATCTCTCTCTCTCTCTCTTGGGTTGTTGGATGTATTAGTCAGCAATCATGTAGTTAACTTCTAGTGCATATTGGAGAATTTCATCACACATCCATTGTAAAACATATCATGTTGAATTAAAATGTCATGGTCACGTAGATCCCAAAGTTTTACTTGTTAAGTTTCAATGTAATCGTGATTGACAATGTAACGAATCAAAACATAAGAAAAATAAGGAAGGTTAAGTAATGAATGAAATGGTAAATGATTGAATTTGAATATAAATTTTGACATTCAACTACTAGATTTTTTTTCTTTTTTTTAGGTAGAAATTAATTTAGTTAATTCTTTCAATAACACATCAAATTTACCGTAAAAGTATAAAACAATGAATACTTTGGAATACTTTCATTACCGCTCACATATAACGCCAAAAATTTGGCCGGATGCATCCACTTCCGGCGAGATTAAGCCCAGAGGTCCGACACATCCACTTCTAGCTGTTCCTCTCGTAGTGCTTGGCCGAGAGAGAAGTCCTCCGAAGTCCGAAGTCCGAAGTCCGAAGTCCGAAGTACTAGCTTCAAACCGATCATGGCATTTGCCAAAGATTTAAATTCAAAGTTCAAACCGCCTTTCCATTTGCTGAAGATTTGAAAAGCACACTGTTCATCTTACGACGGCCAGTTCGCTCACTCTCTCCACTAGCGAGATCGGACAGCGTTCAAGGGAGGAAGCAAAGCGTGGGGCGAGAGAGAGAGAGGCAGAGGCAGAGGCAGAGGCGAGGGCGAGAGAGAGACAACGCATCTACCAAGCAGCGGTAACGTGATGAACCCACCGCGAGCCATCCCCTTTCTCTCCGGCGACGAAAACGGGTATTCTTTTTCTCCGATTTCATTTTTTTCTTGTTTTCTGTTTCTTTAAATTTGAACTGAGGGAGAGAAGCAGAGAGAAGGGGGGACAGTGTTGGGGAGAAAGAGGTGCAGAGAGAGTGACGGGATGAGAGAAATAGAGAGAAAAGTTTTCTATGAAATCACCGAGGTGACGAGATCCACCGCCCTGGCTGAACCCATCCCCTTTTCCACTGTATGAAAAACTGATCTTCTTGCCTTCCTGAGCCACCGCTCTTGTTCGATTTAGGTATTTTTTTTTTTCTAATTCTCGATTTATATTGGTATTGAATTTCATCAGAGAATCCCTGAATTCTTAACCTGCGGCTACCCTGTTTTAGTTCTAATTTCCAGTCTGATTTCATAATCCATCTGAATTGATTCTACACATCTGATTAGAGCAAGACTTTGGGGCATTCAAGGCCTCCCCAAGTGAAATCACCGAGGTGACGAGATCCACCGCCCTGGCTGAACCCATCCCCTTTTTCCACTGTATGAAAACTGATCTTCTTGCCTTCCTGAGCCACCGCTCTTGTTCGATTTAGTTATTTTTTTTCTTCTAATTCTCGATTTATGTTGGTATTGAATTTCATCAGAGAATCCCTGAATTCTTATCCTGCGGCTACCCTGTTTTAGTTCTATTTTCCAGCCTGATTTCATAATCCATCTGAGTTGATTCTACACATCAGATAAGAGCAAGACTTTGGGCATTCAAGGCCTCCCCAAGAGAGATCTTCGACCATGGTTTGAAGAGGATCTGACTCTGATCTGTTGCTATTAAAAATCAGTTTATATAGCTTGCCATGGACTGGTTTTTTTTTTTTTTTTTTGAGCTTTTACCGTTCTTTGTTGGTATACTTTGTAGTTTTTATTTGTTGAACCTTGCTTAAAGAAGATGTGGGAGTACGCTAACAAGTCTGGCATGAATTATGGGAATATTATGTTGATAATTAGTTGATAGAGTCAGTAGGAAAAACAAGGGGAGATCGATTCCCTTGGATTGTAAGGGATTGATTCAGGAGAGTCACTATGGTTGGTGTGAATATTCTGATTGAATGGCATGAGTGTTGGGAATAGTGGGGCACAGGGAAGAGTCAGGTTCGTTGGGGTCAAAAGGCCTCTGATTAAGCTCCTCCTCAAAAGGTACACACACTAGCTTTATATTCAGCCAAGTCTCCTGGAGTGGAGTTGGGTTGATTTGCTTTTAGACCTTAATACTGTTGTACATGATGATGACTCCTATTTCCTTTCAATCCCTACTATTTCTAATTAGTACGCTTAGGTTTGCATTCATATATTTATTATACTGGGTACTACTAGCTACTGGGCTACAGTTTAATATTCCAGGTTTGCTTTCATTGTGTGTGTTTCTGTGTATTCCATAGTTGATGATGGAAACATGGATGGGAAGGAGGAGCCCAAAAGGCAGAAGCAGTCTGAAACTATCTGTATTGATATTTCTAGGCAAAGTCCATTGGTCTGTAACCCTTTGGAAACTCTTGTTCTCTCTTGTGGCCACCTAAACTTTTTGCATTGATTTTACCACAAGCTTTTACTGCCTGGCAGTGGCTCTTTGCCTGTGTGACCTGACCAACAGTCACCCCCACCAAAAAAAAAAAAAAACCTACTCTACCCATTTCAAGTTTCACCATCCCTATCTCAACATATTATTTATGAAAAATAGAAAATACCCTGCCTGCTTGCATGTCTTTATGCCCAGACACATGCAGGTGTGAAAAAACCATGCTGCCCCTGCTGAAATGCCTTTGCACGATCTCCCATCAACCTGCATGCTGGCTCTATGGCCACACAAGCTGTCAGGGTTCCCTTGCCCTCAGAAAAAAATAAACTTTGACCGGGTACAAGTTTCATTGTCGAGAGGGAAAGAGCCCGGACCACCAGTTAAGGCCTCTAAATGATTGCTTAGTGATATAGGAGGTAGGGGTGCACAGACAACCAAAAAATTGCCTAGAAGCAGCTACCCTTGATAGAATGTGTAAACAGCTTGCTGATTTGGCGTTCTTGCAAGCGATTTTTCAAAAACATGGGATGTAAAAAATGCATCAGTAGGGGAGTCAAAATTTCAGTCTTGGTATTAGGTTTCGGTTACAAATTGACACCCTTAATTGAAACCTGCAACCGAAACATACTAGTTTTCAGTCAAAATTTGCAATATTATGAAATATTTTGGTTTCAAGCCAGGTTTTAAAACTTGGTTGTGAACTATTGCTCATATAGTTTCCACTTATTAGTTTATGATTACAACAACAAGAACAACAAAATTTTTTAAACCAAATCAACAGGTACACTACGAGTTTGAGCTTATGGGTGAGACATTATTCCTCACTTTAAATCTCATAGACAGATTCTTAGCATAGCAAACAGTGGTGAGGAAGAAGCTCCAATTAGTTGGAGTGACAACCATGTAATGTAGGACTAGATTTGACAAGCAAACTAGACCCAAAACGGCAGGAAAGTTAAACTAAAGAACAACCAATAACTACCCAACAGTGAACAGTAATAACAGTCCAATAATAATCTGTCAACAGTCCTTAAAGCAACCAGAATTATTAGATCCAGAATTGGGTTTCAACAGTCTACAAACCATAACAGAACAGTAACAACTTCAGCAGTTGATCGATTTCAGACCACCAGTATCCATTAAGACAGAACAATAATAAATCAAATAAACATAACCAGAACTTTAGAAGACCCTCAGAGATTCAGATTAGCAGCAATAAGGATCCACAACCTTAAGACAACAGCATAAAATCAATCACAGCAATCGATCTCAATTCTGGACACAGCAGGTCACTAAAAGACAAGAAAAGGGTGATTTCAAATATGTCACAACTGGAAGAACAGAATCATCCAGAATTAGGGTCAAACCTTACTGGTATAGGGAGGAACAGTCGACCAAAAAACTGGGTCAATCGGACAATCAAATCTGGTTCTTCCAGTAGGGCCGATTGCTCTGTTTTGCACAAAATTTTTGGGCAGAAACAGATTGGAACATATGATCTGCAACAATATTAATCCTTTGATAATAGATCAGAATATAAAGAGAATAATAGAGCTTTAAGAAGACCTCCCTCGTATTGCTTACCTTATCGCCTTGATAACCTTGGTCAAATCATTCTCTCTTTATCATAGGCTGCGTTTGGTAATGTTTCTGTTCTGAGAATGATGGCCCATCCATTCTCCTGGGTGTTCTAATGCTTTACTCACATTTCTAATTTTTCTTTGCCTATACTTCCCTTATCTGACAATCGAAAGAAACTTCCCTTACCCCAAATATATAGTTATTTTCCCCCTTTACTACCTTGTATACTATTTATCAGGCAAAATTTCTTATTTCCCCCTAAGTTATTTTTACATTTAGAAGCATTCTTATTCTCCGCTCAATTATTTCTATATTTAGAAGCAGTCCACTGTACCTTCGGTAGACCATTTGTACACAATTAACGCCCTTGAATTTTTTTAGATACCCGGATTATCCCTGAAATTGGATCCTTCCCACCCTGTCGACAATTTGGCATGAGACACTGCTTTTGAAGCCATGAAACCACCAGCAGAGAGAGAGAGAGAGATCAATTCCCTCCTTTACTCCAATCTACCTGACTTGATTGTGATTATCTGCTTTCATGATGAAATCCACGTTGTTGCCAGTCTAATTTCTATTTCAGGGATTTCGGTGGTTGCTGCTTGACTGAACCACCTGAGCCCTCTCCCTTGATTCTCAAACAAAGCCACTGGTGGGTGGTGCCAGCCCCAAAGATGAAATTGGCTTCCTAGCTCTTCTTCCTCATGGTTGTGCTTGTTGAATACCCTGCAAGCATGATGCAGCAGCCATAGCTACTGCCATTGCATCTCCTGGACCTGGCTAGGGTTTTCAATCCTCTTCTGGTAGTTCAATGGTGCATCAACCCCATCGCTATTTCATTCCTTTTTCTTCCCCCTTTTTTGTGATTGTATGAACTATAACAAGGAGAAACATTTTTTTGCTTTACTGGTGGTTCGAGCTTTGTGGTTCAACGAACTATATTTAGAAGATACATTTTTCTTTTGGTAGTTGAACAAACTGCAACAAAGAAGCCAAGAAGTAGGTGGGATTATTGCTCATGGATATAGGTGTAGGCTAGGCAGAATAATAAATTCTCCCATTTATTACCACTTTTTCCTTACACCAAGAATACCCTCGTCTATTATTCCTACAATACTGAGAATACCCTTACATGTTGAAGAAAAGAATGCCCTTCAATGCTATCTTATAAGACCAATAGGACAATACCACCCTTATCCATAGGTAATACCAAGTATAACTAATCCAGTTGAAGACCAGCTTGTGACCGGATTGCAGGAATGGAATAAAACCAGATTTCAAGACAAAACCAATAACAGAATAAAGAAAAGTTTGATCTAGGTAAAAGTCTGGTCGAAGATCTGTTTCAGATAGATGAATGATCCTGTAAATTTGGATCAGAATTTGACGGCCAGATTATCAATTATGAAGAAATCCTGTTGGTACTAGGATTCTAGTTCGGAAAACCAGAATAGTGGAATTTTATGGCAGGATTTAAGGATAAAAACCAGAGTTCAGTTAGGCAATAACAGTGATTTAAGCGATGATAAAATCCAGAGTGGCAACCAAAAGAATAGAGCAGAATTTCAGAAACTAACCTTGTAATCAATGCAGAAGAAGAGAAGAGAAGAGAAGAGAAGAGAATAGGATAAGATAACAATTGATAAGAGCAGATCAGGATAAGTAGAAAGAAATCATGTATGGGATAACAATCCTGTATCCAAGCTCAACAGCTCCAAAAATCTCTTGAAAAAAATAACTCACTCTTTACTCAAATCATTTTTTGATTGATGAGGGGGGTGTAATACTGTTGTAATAATGGGTTTTAGGGATGCTTTAGAGTCCAAATAGGCCCTTAAGTCCTCTAGGGTCTTATTGGTCTGTGTAATATCCTAGAACATTCTCTCTGTCATTATAAATAAAGAGGGGCTAGTTTCTATGACACAAGCTCAATTCCCCAAATCAACATGGTATCAAAGCTAGAATCATCTTTGGGATTCTAATCCTAATGCCTTGAAAAAAAGGAAACCTAAATTCTTTTTTCCCTCTTCTCTCTTCTCTATCAAACCCTAGCCTTCGTCGCTCCACTCACACTTCTTGCCCACCGCCAGTGCTAGCGCCAAAGCCAATGCCCTCCATTGCCGATAGCACTGGTGCCTCTCACCACCACTGCCGCCCACACCAGCACCTTCCACTGCCAACGCTTCTCACCTTTCTTCTTTCCCTTGGTGGTTGAATGTGATCTTTCTTCCCAAGGGTTGATGACTTTTTTTTTATTTTTTAAAAGATGATCTGTACTAGGAATCTGTTTTCTTTTTCCTTCTGAAGGGGCAAAAGGGTAGGGAGAGGAGTGGGTGAGGGGGTGGTGGGGAGGGAGGAGGGGTACTAGCCTAGTAGGTAGGGAGAGGGAAAGGGAAGGGGGTAAGGTAGGAGTGGTAGGACAGAGGGTGTTTTGGAGGATGTCTTTTATATGTGCTTGCAGACTTGATCACAATGAGGTAATCTCAAAATTAAAAGCCTCACTTGTCTCTGTATGAATTATTACAACTTTTCATATTGTTAACAATTTGGAAATTAAAAACATATATTGAAAATTAATATATCAAAGAAACAAAGCTCATTACTAATGTAGAAAAACTTAATTATTGGATACTTTTTCGCTAACACTGACCCTTATTTTATTCCTGCAGATAATAAGGTTGGCCAATCATTTATTCCATACATGATTGCAAAGGTGATATTGCCTCTTAACTATCTATGATTTTTGTATCAAATTCAATCTTGATTCTTTTTCTATCTGGAGCAAAAATGGAGCAAAAAAAGATGTTAAAATACACTAATTGCCCCTTAAAAAAAAAACAGCATTGGGAATTTTTCTTTGCACATTCTTGTTAAGTTTCAGGTATCTTTTCATTATTAAGGTTAACTTATAGACATGAAGAGTTTTTCTTGGGGGTTTTAGTCATTAAAATCCTTATTGTCATGCTACAATGCCATTCATGTTCCTCTTTATCTGCATTTGCAAATTCTTGATGGCATCTAGGTGTCCATCAACAATGTTCATGTTAAGTATATCGATGAGCATATTAGCATGGTACTTTAGTAAATCTTTTTCAATGTTGCTGTAATTTGCTTTTTTTTTTTTCTTTCTTTCAGATCTTTAGATGTTCCTTCTGCATTTTCATTTTCTTTTTTATTGTGTTGACTTGTTTTTGGCTTTTCTGGCTATAATTGGTCACAATGGTTATTGTTCAAGCAAATATGATATGTTAATACTAGTAGGCTGATAAATATAAAGCTAAATTTAATTTAATCTTCTAAGCACCTAATGATTTGTTGTTCTATTTTAGTTTAAACTTGAAAGAATTCCATGTGAGACTTTTAGATTATTATTACTTTTCTTTTTTTACTATGCTTTATTGTGTTTTTGACTTTTGATTGACATTCCCCCCAATTATATAGTTTGTTTGATATTTTACCACTTCATGACTAGTTGGTTGTGCAGGTGATTAAAGGCTTATTTTGGGCATATTGATTTTGGTTCGATAGTATAAGTACTGACCAAAGCAACAACACAAGAAACCCACAATCGAAGTGGATGATAGAGTAAAAACCCAAGACTTAAAACAGGTATATATTGTGGAATTAACATAAGCACTAATAAAGTAATAAAATTGAGCAAGATACTCAAACCGAGGGCTGAAGACAAAGAATCAAGGTAATTTTGCACCACTAGTCACTAAGTTTAGAAGGACCTCTTACTTCCATTGAGCAGACCTTTATTGGTATAATATTGAACCCCAAAATATGAGACCAAAGGGCTCGATAGAGAGCACCAAATTCTAGAATCAATAACAACAAAACTGGGCAGAAAAACAGAGTATCAGTTCAACAAAAATGCAGAAACTTTAGAGCAGTAGACTATGTGGATAGGATCCTCCAAAATAGGGATCGAGTAGTCATCTCCGATGGTAAAATCAGTCCACAAAAAATTGACAAGGATTAGGTAGCCAGATAGAATAATATGTGGCAAAAAACTTCAACCTTTAGAAAATCTTCTATAACATGGTACATTCTTCATATAGGCTAGATTCCAAATTCAGTCTTCATTCTTCATATAGGCTAGATTCCAATGAACCAGCAAGGGAGAAGAAAAGAGACCTTAGTTTATCTTCCTTGTATGCTTAACTAGGGCGGTAGAGGAAGGTAGGCAACATGAGGATTGTTACAACTAGAATTGACACTAGCCCTTGAAGGACTTAAAAACTTCAAAGTAGGAGAAAGAGAAAGGAGGGGAGGCTAACTGAGATTGCTAGAGACTCAGCTACCGTATCTAACACAATCTCCTCCAAAATCACCCCTTCTTCTTCCTTCCTCTCCTGTTTCTCTCCTCTCCTATGTTCGGCACAAGGGAAATGAGGAATCATTCCTCATTTCCCAAATTATAACTTAAGTTGGCCCTTGGGGTCCGTTTGGTTTGGGCCTCTTTTGAACCAATCGGGTTAAAATGAGTTTCGGGGCACAAGGACCCACACATTTAGGTCCATAAAGTGTTCACATCAAGAGAAGGGTGTGGAGAATGATTTGGGATCATTCGAAACCATTTACGATGCGAGTGGCGAGACTCGTAGGCATCGAAACCCCGACAACAGCCAATGGACCCACCGAAAATAGGCACCGGATTCATGCCCAAGCTGCTTCCGGTGGCTTGTTTCTAGTGGTCAAGATAGCCTGTTGTCCTATGGTTGGTCTCGCACGGTGGTTGCCCTTGGATATTCCCAAGGCTTTTCGGCAATTATAATGCGTGTCAGAAATCAAGTGTGGGGAGTCAGGTCACTTACCATCTAGGATCAGAAGGTATGGATCTCCTCCAGTTAGATAGGCATGAAATGTACGAACATGTGGGGTCATCTCTACCCCTTCGGCAATGTGCAGCCGCGAGCCAAAACCCGATCGTATTTCCAATCTCCGATCCGAGGCCTGTCACAACAGTTCAAATTTGACTGGATTAAGGCACATGTGTAACAGAACTAATCAACTATACGCCCAATTTAAACCGACTCATTGTAGTCCAACCGAGTCCGACCCCCTTTATTAATAACAACAATAATCTCATATCATTTCTCTTCTTTATGAATGATTTGTGTCACCTTTATTAATACCCTATATTTATTTATGTTTGGTTGCAGCCTCTGCTTGTAGAGTAGGCACCAAGTTTGTGGTATAGGGATCAACTGATCATGTCACATGCATTCCCCCCCTCCCCTCGTGTGTGTGAGTAAAGTCCCCTTGGGCAGTTCTTTCGGATGTAAAAATAACATAAAAAAAGGGGGTAATTATTTCAAGCATTTCTTTTATAAGTATGAAAATTTCACTTCTCTCCCTATAAATTCCCCTTGCAACCAAACATGATAAAACAGAGGCAAAGTACGTGGAGTAATGAATGAGATTTTGTGTGAGCATGAATAATTTTAAGGAGATTAATTTACTGCAATTTTTTTTTTCAACAATGTATAGGGGTATTCTAAATTAAATAAATTAAGCTTTCATGTTCATTATGATAATAATAATATATTATTTTCATGTACAATTGGTTGGTACCAAATCTGGCCTGGAGTGTTAGATTTTGTCTACTACCTTTCATCTTGCAAACAAAAGTGCCTCCCTCTACTTCTCCTAACTAGTTAACTACTACATATAATAAAAAAAAAGAAAAAGAAGGATTAACTATTAAAAAACAAAATTGAATAAATAAATAAAGAAATTAGACCGCACATAAGCTTACTGTTGTGGGAGTGGGACTGTGCATGTGTATAATTGGTATTAGGGTAAGAGATCGATTGGTCGTGTGTCGTCTGCTCCAGCATAAAGGCTAATGAGAGCATACATAGGGATATCAACAAGTTTGATACTTTTTAGTTCAAATGAGCGGGATGGTGATGTTCTGCATCCCTATGTATGGATAGAATGGCCACGCGGTTAAGTGGCTTTCTTTTTCCCTGTTTTTCGTCATTAGGGATAATGTTCTCTGATCGGGACCATACATCGCCTCCTTGTGTCTATCTCTCTCATATCTTATGAAATGACATCTCTTTTCCAACTAGAGAAGGGCGAGAGATGGACACATGAAGGCACCATAGGCCCCCATCTATTTTTATTATTATGGGAGACGATTCCCAGCATTGCCAGTGTGGAATGATATCATGCACATGGGGCCACATGGTCTAGGAATGAGAGAAAAGTGTATCTAAGAAAAAAAAAACTATGCAAAATACATATGAACATTATATGCATAGGAAACTTTTTCTCCGTTATTTCTCGTAAGGAAAGCGTTATGCACACAAACAATGTGTGGAACACTTTTGCATGATTACCCACTCTTCTGTCTCCTGAACACAATTGGGGCATCTCCCTATATGAAGATTTGGCTTGAGGCTTTCTCCTTCGCCCGAATGAGTACATGGGCATCGAGGAAACCCTTGCCCTTTATTGTATTAGATAATAAGATAGCCCTAGAGAAGGAAGAATCCTCCCAGGCTCTTCCTTATATGCTAGCTGTGTTTGGTAGCCAAGAAAAGAAAAAAAGTACAAAAAAAGAAAGGGTGATTTACATCAACCTCCCCTCGTTTGCCTATATTACGTCTTCCCCCCTTAAATTCCATTTATTACATTTAAATCCAAAATTTTAACATAGCAAGAGAGGTGTTAGATTCAGAATACAAAAAGACATATTTACCCTCCTCCTCCTCCTCCTCCTCCATAATTGTTCTACAGTAGCTAATACTACCAAATTCGTTTGTTTTTTCTTCCATAATTGTACTATAGTAGCCAAGACTACCAAATTCGGAGATTGCACAGAACGCAACCAATCGACTCGTGGCAAGCCTATCTACAACTAACTTGGTAACGATCATTTGGGCCGAAACCATCAAATCGATCCAACACTGAATCCAACTTATGCTCAGCAATTTCAACAGATGTGCCCAAGAAATGTAGACCCAAGAGTTGCCATGAACATGGATCCTACGACTCCTAGAACTTTTGACAATGCCTACTTCAAGAACCTCCAGAGAGGGATGGGGTTGTTTACCTCTGATCAAGTATTGTTTACAGATTCAAGATCAAGGAACGTTATCAATTTCTTTGCATCAAACAACACAGCTTTCCAAGAGTTCTTTGTTACTGTCATCACCAACCTCGGAAGGGTTGGTGTTAAGACCGGAAGTTTAACACAGTGAAAATCGCCGTGATTGCAGTGCTGTGAATTAGAGGAGAGGTTGTTAACACATGATGAGCTACTGTAGATTTTAACTCTTCTATTATCTCGTCATTTTCTTCAACGAGTTCATTGATCTGCATTTCTCCAGTAGAGCGAGAACGGGGTGTTTTAGAACGAAGGTGTGCCTTGTGTTCCAATTGGGCTTCTCATTATGTGGGAGGGAAAGGAGAGTACGAAGAAAAGAAATGAAGTGGGTTGAACAAGGTTTTGGAATGCAAACCAAAGATTATGGTTGATGAGAAAGCGAATGATCATCAGCCTTCATCAAAAGTAGGATGGAGAACAAACAAATAGACAGTAGTCCTTGGATGTGTTTCTTTGTGATTCCAGATCTTGGTTCGAAGACGACTCTGTTAGCAATATCAGAATTTGATGGCAGTGGCGGTGGTAGTTGTTCATAGATAGAGGGATTGAAATCGCTACCCAATTCAGGAATTACTAGTCTAGGGTCAGATTGATCTGCCGGTTGATGATTCAAGATCTTAGAAGGAGGAGGAGAAGGAGGAGGAGGGTAAATATGTCTTTTTGTAATCTCAAACTAACACCTCTCTTATTGTGTTAAAATTTTGAATTTAAATGTCATAAACAAAATTTGATGGGGGATATAGGCAAATGCGAAGGGATGTTGATGTAAATGACCAAAAAAGAAAATTGTACTTTTTTCTTGGGTTAAGAATTTCTCTTTGGCTATGTTTGGTAGCCAAGAGAAGAAAAGAAAAGAAAAAAGAATCTAGAAAAGAAAAGAGAAGAAAAGAAAAGAAATGGTGAGAAAATAAAAAGAATATGTATGTTTGGTTACCAAGAGAAGAAAAGAAAAAATTCAAAAAAATTGAATTTTAAGAGAGAGATAGACACATGGGAAATCATTGTGTAATCATTCATTTTTTGTCTTATTATGTTTTCATATTTTCTCATGTTTTCTTGTGTTTTTTACAAGAACATTTTTGGAGGAGTAAAAGAAAATTTCACAATTATCAAGGGGAATTTTGAATTTGAAAAGGGGAATCTTCTTTTGGGTGAAGACATACCAAGTGCAAAGAAAAATTATTAACCCAAGGAAAAAGTGTAATTTTTTCTTTACTTTTTTTTTTTTTCTTCTATTGGCTACCAAACATAGCCTTTGTGCTTGGCATGTCGATCCAAGAGAAAATTCAGTTTTTGAATTTCAAAATTCCCCTTGGAAGTTGTGAAGTTTTCTTTTATT
>NW_024869085.1:0-26603 GCF_013358625.1 Macadamia integrifolia
TAACCTAATCCTAAGTTGGGGAAAATGAAATTAAGCCTAGGTATGGTGTGTGAGAGTGATCTCATGAACCATTAATGACCATTCCATGGGATCAACCTAAGTCTTCCCTAATGTATCCTAACCTAGACTTGTAAATTGAGGAAATTGGGTGTATCTTGAAACCCTATGTTGATCCACTCACTAATTTAACTAAACCTAAGCTAAGTGAAGTGTGTGAGGATACCCTACATGAAAAACCAACCCTAAAATCCTAAAACCCAATTTATAAACTATACAAAAGAAGGAGAAAGGGGGATGGAGTTGGAAAATGACACCCCACTGAAAAATACGTATTTCCACCACCATACATAGGGCCACAGGGTCAAAAGGGCTGATCTGGGCAAGAAAACCCCAATTTTACCTTCACCAGTGGATGGTCACCGGCCAGCTAGTGAAGGCAGGAACCATCCACCGGTGGAAATATTACAAGATGTGCATTCCGTACAGATTCATCCACCGGTGAACCATTTTAAAGTTAATTTTGAATCCTTTTAATTGGGGCACGAGTCTTTGTGTCCCACTCCTGTATAAATAACCGAATAACCTAAAAACACTATGTATCCTAGGAGTGGAACCGAGAAGTGACGGGGACACGCAACACGAAACCATCAACTATCTACAGCCATCTAGAACACGAGGTGAGGGGATTTTGGGTGTTTTTATGGAATGCTTGCATCATAATGCATATGTGAATGAATTTTATCATTTTGCATATTATTATATTATTCCTTATATATGGTGTTGATGTGGTATGAGAATGTGGATTATGATTGTGCATGTGCGCGTGTGTGTGTGTGTGTGTGTGTGTGTGTGTGACTGTGGTGTAGGGTGACCAACGGTTGGTGCCGGTGGCACTGCATGCTCAAGGTGCATGTGTGACTAGGGTGCAGGGTGGCCAACGGTTGGTGCCGGTGGCACTGCATGCTCAGGGTGCATATGTGTGTGTGGGTGTGTGACTGGGGTGCAGGGTGGCCAATTGTTGGTGTCGGCGGCACTGCATGCTCAGGGTATGTGTGTGTGTTTGTGTGTGTGACTGGGGTGCAGGGTGGCCAACAGTTGGTGCTGGCTACACTGCATGCTCAGGGTGAGTGTGTGTGTGTGACTGGGGTGCAAGGTGCCAATGGTTGGTGTCGGCAGCACTGCATGCTCAAGGTGTGTGTGAGTGTGTGAATGTGATTGAATTGTGTTGTGGTATATTAGAATGCATTGGGCTAGGATAACCACCCTGGTGCTACAACCCTTGCCAATAGGGGTTTACATATTGGCTAATCCTCTCGTCCGACGATCCGTGGTTGGGGATGATTTCTGGTGACTGAGGTACGAAGATGCCAGCGTCGTGATAGACCCTCACGTGATGTTTGATTCGGTGACGGGTATACCCTACATGCGATGTTGGATTCGATGTAGTGGTATTATGGGAGGGTTATTAATAGGGTTTGCTAAGTAACGATGTGGTTCCGGAACCAACACGCTTCTGACTCGCAACTAGCTAGTATCCCTGGGGACTGATAACGTACATTCATGACTGGGGATAACACCTACGTTATAGTAACACTTATACCCCCTTTGGACTTAGAAATTATTGCTTAGAATTGCTTGATAATAAATGGATCATGTCATTGCACTCATATAATTGCATTCATATTGATGTGGTCGGGTATGAATATTCATACTGTTGCATTTTCTTGGATTGTTATGATTGCTTGTGTGTGTTACCCTCACTGGGCTTTGTGGAAGCTCACCCCCTGTTGTTGCTCCTTTTTAGATGTTGATTCAAGAAATCCTTTAAAAACTATAATCGAGGTCCCGGCTCTCTACGGAGGTGACCTCTGGGATGAGGAGCTGGTTACGCACGAGGATGGATACGTGTGCGATGATTGTGCATTTGGAGCACTCTGAGGATGGGAGTATCATTTTCTATTTTTGATTCTTTTTGTACTTAACAGATGTAGCCCTATGGGGGCATAACTGTAATTATGATTAAGACGTGAAAACATTCTTTTTGTGTAAATATGGTAAATATCAATAGAAATCACCAGTTGATATATATTTTGTTTATATTATAAGTATGTGATTTTAGAATTCATTTCATAATCTTATGAACTTAAAGTACTGCATCATGGATCTTGGATGGATGGTGGACACGTGTGCATGTCCATGTCGCCAGCCTTCAGGTGAGTGGAGGCGGGGTCTGACAACGAGTGGTATAAGAGCGCGATACTCTGCTTTAAGTCATAAACTTATGAAATGTTAGGACTACTGGTGATTATGTTATAAATAAAAGCTTAAATATAAGTACATAAATCATAGTTCACACATAGGAGACAAGTTGAAGATAGAAGCCAATAACACTAATAAGTTCATTAATAACAAATTTAGCTTACAACATTGAGAGAGGAGAATACAAGTCTTAACTAGGAGCAAATTACATGGACGATAACTACTTGTTGAATAGCTCTCAAGTTAATAACACTAATGGCACAAATAAAACATAATAGGATCACAATCCTAAGAACAAGATTGAAAGATAGGAGGACCTAGGAAAAACTACTGCTGGGGTGGATCACTGGGTGGTACCGAAGAAAGAGGAGTAGTATCTGCTAGCCCAAAGTAAGTGTCTCACCTACGGGTCCATACCTCCAGATGACTGACCCTATCATCAATGCTGTCCAGACAGGTATTCAGACCCCAAAAAGCTATTTCCATAACCTACATCACCCGATCCCAACCTACTGCATCACTTGGTGCGGTCGAAGAAGAAGCACCACTGGTATATTGAGATGAAGTGTAAGGAGGAGGTGGGGTAGTTACCCTGTGGCCTTGACGCAATGGAGGTCCATCATCTTCACTATCCTCCCCATTTTCCTCGCTCTCCTCGTTGTTTTCCATATCCATATCCTGGTCACCTCCTATAGGGACCATTATCGGCACCCTCTCAGCATCACTACCATTATTAGGGTCAACCTTTATCTCCACTAAGGAGTGTAAATCGAAAGGATACCTCTTGGCTCCATCTATAGGCTCGTCAGCATAGGGGACCCCAAAGTGTACAAAAATACTAGTAAGGAGATTTCTGTAAAAGTAAATTTCCATCCTTTGGGTACTTGGCCCGGTATGCCATATGCTGCATCAATAGATATGGGGTTGATCTGGAGACCCACATACAAGCACAGGGTAACATAGGCCTGGAGAAGAGAAACTTCATTGAAATGACCTCCAGCTAGTAATATGTTTAACTGAACTACCCTACAAAGCACCTTGGGCATGGTCCTGAAGCGACTAACCCTAGCCCATCCACTAGTGGTTCCAGTCAACTACCGACACATCTCATCTAAAACTACCTTGGGGCATGAAGGCTCCCCTTCTAGTCTTGGGAGCACAATATACACTCTCCCCGGTGCTTGAAATCCCAGTAATAGCACCAAACTCGGCTGTGGTGAAGGAGAGGTCTACTCCCATAACTCGACTCGTGAGACAATAATCATTCTCCCCTACTTCCTCGCCCCTCATATTACAAAAGAACATTTGGACCAAGCGAGGATAACATCTATCCCCCGGGTCTAACAGCGGTGACCAACCCAGTGCCTGGAACCGCCTCGCTATACCAAAGGAAGGCATCTAACCAAGCAATATTGCCTTCCCGGAATCCACAAGTTTACTTCCAAACACCCTCCATTTCTGCGCACTCTCCACAGAGCTAAACCAAAATCTGTCAAAGTTAGGTTCTGGAGGAGCTAGAATCTGTCTCGCAGCATTTTGACTACGTGTCTCTTCTAGAACTCATGACTGCATACAAACACAACAAATATACATATCCAACTAAGTGTGTACAAAAGGAAAGGCACATTTGGAAAGAATGAAAGAAATTTCACATAAATCACTAGTTAGGGTTTCACAGAGAAGAAAATTTGGGGAAAACGGAAAATCTAGCAAAAATGGGAGGAAAACCTTACCTCTTGGTGAAATGTGGCATGGATTGGCAGCAAAAGTCACCTAATGATGTTCTTCCAACCTTGGGAGAGCTCTCCGGTCGTTCTTGGCAAGAAAAGGAAGAGGTTATGGTGAAAATGGGAGTTCTCGGCCAACCCTTTTAAAAGACAGTAAAAGTGTTCACTGCCTAGCCGGTGAAACAATTACCATCCACCGGTGAACACTTTAAGTGATTTTTCAAACCTTGCGGATCCATCCACCGGTAAGCATCCACCGGTGAACTCACCAGCGGATGATCATCCACCGGTGAGCATCCACCGGTGAAGGGAAAAAGGTGAGAATTTATTTTCTTTTCTTTATATGTGTGGGTCCATTTTACATATTTTCCTTCCCTCAATGGGTGGATACGGAGGATGTGGGTGTCTAAACCTAGTACATATAAAGACTTGAATATGCATGTTCAGCTGTACTAAGTTGCCTATGTTACCTCTTATACAGGAAGGTTCACATGTTTCCTGGAAAATCCCAAACACAGGTGGGATGGCTGCCTAAACGGCCATACCGTACTACTATATCTACTATGGGTCGGCCACCGACTTCGGAACCAAGTAGGAAAGAGGTGCCCGATACCACAGCACAGGGAGCCCCTCCTGCCCCACTTATACTTTTCGCCCAGGATGTAGTGTCAATTATGGGCAACATGTTGCAAGGATTACAATAGTAACAAAATGAGATGATGCAAGGGTTGCAACAGCAACAACTGGAGTTTATGACGGGTCTAAATGCATAGATCAGTGTTGTGTTTCAGACTCGAGAGGCACAGGTTGTTCCACCCCAGACACAGCTAGTACCTGACGTTGCTCCTACCACTATCCCCTAGGCACAACAAGTCCCAGCACCAATGGCTCACCACACAACCCACCCAGAGGGCTCCAATGTACATTATGCCCCACGACCTGATGTACCACTAACACAGGGGCAAATGACACCACAGAGCCAAGCCATACTGCCTACACCTATGGACAATGTGAAAGCGATGGAAACATTCCAGAAGTTTAGGCCTCCCTACTTTGGTGGGATTGCGCAGGACCATTTGGCACCCACCAAATGGGTAGAGGGAATGGAAAAGGCATTTAAGGTAATGACCCTCATTGAAGAACAGAAACTGATGTGTGCCGACTACCAACTACAAAATGAGATAAATGCATAGTGGAAGTCCACTGAACCCATCCTAGTGGCCCTACAGCCTACCCTCACATGGGAACACTTTAAAGTGGCGTTCTACAACAACTACTTCCTAGACAGTGTGAGGGAGAGGAAGGAAACAGAGTTCATGGAGTTGAAACAAGGGTCCAACTCTGCATTTGGAATATCAACAAGATTTTGAGAAGTTGTTCTTCTTCGCACCTGAGCATTTGAAGGGGGATCAGGCAAAGGCGAAGAGATTTGAGAAAGGGTTAAGACCCGCTATAGGGGCTGTGTTAGTGGCTCAGTACCTCCACAGTTATGCCCAGGTGGTTCAGGCTGCCAAATCCATTGAGGATAAACAAAGAGAGAACTATCATGCCATCCAAGGGAAGAGGACAATGGCACCTAGCAGGTTTGGTAAGGGGACATATTCTAGTGCAGCCTCAGGTCAGTACAAAAGACCAGAAATAGGACAAGCACCACCACCACCTAGACCCACGATAGCACAGTCTCAGACGGTCCCCTTAAGGTGTTTTTTCTACCAGCAAACGGGTCACTTTGCAAAGAATTATTCACAGAGGAGACCCGGTGACCCTTATGTAGGACCAACCAGATCAGTGCAGCCATTATCCCGCACCCGTCTGCTCAGGCACCACAGGGAGCTAGACTGCAAGGGAAAGTGTTTGCACTGACTACTGAGGAAGCGGAGGCATCACCTGGAGTGGTCACAGGTACCTTGTTGATATCGATGACCCCTACATATGTTTTGTTTGATACTGGTGCATCACATTCATTTGTATCCCCCACTTTTACCTTTAAGATGAATATCAAGCCAAAAATGTTAACACACAAGTTAGTAGTTAGCACACCAACTGGGAGTGAGGTAGGATTAGAGGAGATTTATGAGCCGTGTCCTATTCAAGTCTGTGGACAGGGCATGATTGCCCATTTGATTAAATTAGAGATGTGTGACTTCGATGTTATCTTAGGTATGGATTGGTTATCAGCCTATAGGGCATGTGTTTTATGTGCTGTGAAGAAAATTGTATCCAAACTTTGAGAAGGAGGTGAGTTTGAGTTTGTTTACAAAGGGAGAAAAGTCAAGAAGTCCAAGAAACTAGTGATATCTGCACTTGAAGTGAGAAGATTACTAGAGCAAGGATGTGAGGCTTATTTGGCATCTGTGATTGACACAACTGAGGAGAGTAAGTCGGTAGAGGAAACAGAAGTAGTGAGAGAATTTTCAGACATCTTTCCTGATGACTTACCTGGACTACCCCCTGACCGAGAGGCTAAATTCACTATTGATCTGATCCCTGGGGCAGCACCTATATCAAAAGCTCCATATAGAATGGCACTTTCAGAACTGAAGGAGTTGAAGGAACAATTACAAGATTTATTGGAGAAAGGGTTCATTCGACCTAGTGTGTCCCCATGGGGAGCACCGGTACTCTTTGTTAGGAAGAAGGATGGGAGTATGAGAATGTGCATAGACTACAGAGAACTCAATAAGCTAATTATCAAGAATAGGTATCCGTTGCCTAGAATCGATGATCATTTTGATCAATTGCAAGGTGCAACCACGTTCTCCAAAATTGACCTTAGATCTGGTTATCATCAACTCAAGATCAGAGAGGGTGACATCAGGAAGACAGCTTTCAGGACCCGTTATGGACACTATGAGTTCCTAGTTATGCCATTTGGACTAACCAATGCCCCTGCAGTGTTCATGGAGTTGATGAATAGAGTATTCCACAATATGTTAGACAACTTTGTCATCGTGTTCATTGACGACATTTTGATCTATTTGGAGAGCAGGGAGGAACATGCTACCCATTTGAGATTTGCCCTTCGGAGATTGAGAGAGAAGCAGTTGTATACAAAATTCAGTAAATATGAGTTTTGGCTTACACAAGTGCATTTCTTAGGGCATATTGTCTCATAAAAGGGCATTGAAGTTGATCCTGGAAAGGTAAAGGCTGTGGTAGAATGGGAGGCACCTAAGAATGTAGGTGAAATTCGTAGTTTCCTGGGGTTAGCAGGGTACTACAAAAGGTTCATCAAAAATTTCTCATGCATTTCTGGACCTATAACTCGACTAACACGGAAGGGAGTGAAATTTGAATGGTCTAAGGAATGTGAAGAAAGTTTTCAGGAATTGAAGCGGAAATTAAAAACAACTCCAGTACTCACTATTCCAGAAGGCAATGCTGAAATGGTAGTATATAATGATGCATCCAAGTTGGGCTTAGGCTGTGTGTTGATGCAAAATGGAAAGGTTGTAGCATATGCATCTCGATAGCTGAAGGACTATGAAAAGAATTACCCCACTCATGACTCGGAGTTAGCAGCGGTCATTTTTGCTTTAAAGATCTGGCGGCATTATTTATATGGCGAAAAGAGTGAGATTTACAACGATCATAAGAGTTTGAAATACTTTTTCACCCAAAAGGAGCTGAATATGAGACAAAGAAGATGGTTGGAACTGATGAAGGATTATGACTACACCATCCATTACCATCCTGGGAAGGCCAACGTAGTGGCTGATGCATTGAGTAGGAAGTCTCAAACTCTATCCCTAGCAGCCTTGACTATGAATGAACAGTTGATTGAGGAAGCTAGAAGAATGGATTTGGAACTACTAACGAATGAGGTGACAATGACCTTAACCGCACTTATGATACAACCATCATTAGTGGAGAAATCACTCTAGACAAGAAGCGTCTTGGGAACGTGAGAAGGAAATGAAGAAGAAATATCCTCAGTTGTTTGGATCACCAGGTACGTCAAATTTTGGGGATGAAATTTCTCGTAAAGAGGGGGGAATGTTATACCTGAACCCTAAAACTTCCTATTTAATGTTCAGGTGCGACGCCGGAGGACACCAGTACCAGTGAGCACTGTGTTGCATCCATATTTTGCCAAGGAAGGAAGGGCGACCCCACTTGCATGTGCTACCCATGCTTAAGTAATTGGAAGGGATTCCGGATCCGAAGGGAAAGGTCAGTTGAACCTCACACACACTAGAAACCCTGGAGAATGCCCCACTCAAACAGAGGAGAAATCGCCATACAGAGTGACCAGTTCAGCCTTCACCAGCTGATGGTCACCGGTGGATGCTCCATCCATCGGTGAACACCCTCCGGTGAGAATACTGGTCGAAAACGGGTCAATTTGTCGTGGAACCCGGATCTTCGCACCCGTGCACATCAAACCACCCCCAATAGTTGGTACAACCTATTGGGAAATAGATGAACGTATCCGGACACCCTAAGGTGGGCCCGTTAGTGCCGAATAACAGAATAACCCGGTATTGGGTAAAAACCCATTAATTCCCCAAACAACCCTTAGTGGGACTTAAGTGGCTATAAATAGGGCTCTTACCATACACTTCTTCTCCTACCAAAATAGAAAGAAGGAAAGGGATAAAGAAGAAGAAGAAGAAGAAGAAGAAAAAGGAGAAGGAGCGGAAGGAAGGAGGAAGGCTAGGGCTCCATTCTTGAGGTAAGCCCATATGATCATCTCTCCACACACACACATAAATCTCTATCTATCTCTCTCTCTCCTTCCCATTTCACTCTTTATTGGGAGTAATGGAGACCCAACCAAATTCCACCTACCCAACCATAAATACTAGATAATGGGAGAGGGAAATTAGAGTAAGAGACCTACATTGGCAAGGTTATTCACTCAACCTTGGGTCTAAGGACAAATCCCTATGAAATCCCTACCCAAAACCCTAAGATTTGGAAATTTGAACAAATCCTCTATGACCTAACATCCTAACCTAATCCTAAGTTGGGGAAAATGAAATTAAGCCTAGGTATGGTGTGTGAGAGTGATCTCATGAACCATTAATGACCATTCCATGGGATCAACCTAAGTCTTCCCTAATGTATCCTAACCTAGACTTGTAAATTGAGGAAATTGGGTGTATCTTGAAACCCTATGTTGATCCACTCACTAATTTAACTAAACCTAAGCTAAGTGAAGTGTGTGAGGATACCCTACATAAAAAACCAACCCTAAAATCACAAAACCCAATTTGTAAACTATACAAAAGAAGGCGAAAGGGGATGGAGTTGGGAAATGACACCCCACTGAAAAATACGTATTTCCACCACCATACATAGGGGCCACAGGGCGAATAGGGCTGATCTGGGCAAGAAAACCCCAATTTTACCTTCACCAATGGATGGTCACCAGCCAACTGGTGAAGGCAGGAACCATCCACCGGTGAAAATATTACAGGATGTGCATTCTGTTCTGATTCATCCACTGGTGAACTCACCGGCAGATGACCATCCACCGGTGAATCATTTTAAAGTTAGTTTTTAATCCTTTTAATTGGGGCACGAGTCTTAGTGTCCCACTCCTCTATGAATAACCAAATAACCTAAAAACACTATGTATCCTAGGAGTGGAACCGAGAAGTGACGGGGACACGCAACACGAAGCCATCAACTATCTACCGCCATCTAGAACACGAGGTGAGGGGATTTTGTGTGTTTTTATGGAATGCTTGCATCATAATGCATATGTGAATGAATTTTATCATTTTTCATATTATTATATTATTCCTTATATATGGTGTTGATGTGGCATGAGAATGTGGATTATGATTGTGCATGCGTGCGTGTGTGTGTGTGACTGGGGTGCAAGGTGGCCAACAGTTGGTGTCGGCGACACTGCATACTCAGGGTGCATGTGTGCGCATGAGTGTGTGACTGGGGTGCAAGGTGGCCAACGGTTAGTGCCGGTGGCACTGCATGCTCAAGGTGTGTGTGTGTGTCTATGTGTGTGACTGGGGTGAAGGGTGGCCAACAGTTGGTGCCGATGGCACTGCATGCTCAGGGTGAGTATGTGTGTAACTGGGGTGCAGGGTGGCTAATGGTTGGTGCCGGCGGCACTTGCTCAAGGTGTGTATGAGTGTGTGAATGTGATTGAATTGTGTTGTGGCATATTAGAATGCATTGGGCTAGGATAACCACCCTTGTGCTACAACCCTTGCCAATAGGGGTTTACGTATTGGCTAATCCTCTCGTCCGATGGTCTGTGGTTGGGGACGATTTTCGGTGACTGAGGTGCGAAGATGCCAGCATTGTGATAGACCCTCACGCGATGTTTGATTCAGTGACGGGTATACTCTACATGCATTGTTGGATTCGATGTAGTGGTATCATAGGAGGGTTATTAATAGGGGTTTGTCGAGTAACGATGTGGTTCCAGAATCGGCACGCTCCTGACTCGCAACTAGCTAGTATCCTTGGGGCCTGATAACGTACATTCATGACTAGGGATAACACCTACGTTACAGCAGCACTTATACCCCCGTTGGACTTAGAAATTATTGCTTAGAATTGCTTGATAATAAATGGATCCTGTTATTGCACTCATATAATTGCATTCATATTGATGTGGTCGGGCATGAATATTCATACTATTGCATTTTCATAGATTGTCATGATTGCTTGTGTGTGTTACCCTCATTGGTCTTCGTGGAAGCTCACCCCCTGTTGTTGCCCCTTTTTAGATGTTGATTCAGGAAATCCTTTAGAAACTGTAATCGAGGTCCTAGCTCTCTACGGAGGTGACCTCTGGGATGAGGAGCTGGTTGCACAATAGGATGGATGCGTGTGCGATGATTGTGCATTTGGAGCACTCTGAGGATGGGAGTATCATCTTCTATTTTTGATTCTTTTTGTACTTAATAGATGTAGCCCTATAGGGGCATAACTGTAATTATGATTAAGATGTGAAAACATTTTTTTTGTGTAAATATGGTAAATATCAATAGAAATCACCAGTTGATATATATTTTGTTTATATTATAAGTATGTGATCTTAGAATTCATTTCATAATCTTATGAACTTAAAGTACTGCATCGTGGATCCTGGATGGATAGTGGACACTTGTGCGAGTCCATGTCGCCAGCCTTCAGGTGAGTGGAGGCGGGGTGGGACGAACCATCCCACTGAAGTGTCTCTCACTTCCAGCTTTTTTCCTAGACAATAGAAATAAAAGTTAGGTTGAACCAGGGTATCACATTTACAAATAATCAAATTGGGGGATTGTATGTAGGAGACATAATTTAGCTAATTTATATACACACAATTGAGTATGGAGACCCAAGACATTTAAACACTATTTGAAACCCTAGATTTAGCTACTTAAACCCTAAATTTGAGGAAAGGAACCAAAACCTCTATTAACCCCAACACTAACTCAACTATAGGTTGGGAAATTGGTGAGAGACCTAGACTAAGGGAATTATGTAGGCACATTTAGGTTTAGGGATCCAACCTATTGAACCCCAATCGAATTTCCCAAATTGGGTAACCTAAACCCTAAATTGGGAAAAATAACCAAAACCCTATGATCTACCACCCTAATTCAGCTATAAATTTAGGGAATTGATGTAAGATACCTAGATTAGCAGATTGAGGTTTTTACAATTTCATTTAGAGACCCAATGCATGCAAACCCTAACCTACTTTCCCCAAATTGAGTAATCCAAAATCCTAAATTGGAAAAAATGACCAAACCTCTAAAATCTATGTAACCTAATTGACTAATTACATCATTCCTAATCTAATTAGTGTGTGCATGTGTTATATGCATGAAATATACCCCTATAACACTAACCTTAACAAGTAAACCTACTTAAAATGGGCAAACCATGCGGTGGGGGTGTGATCAACATTATAAAAAGGGAATTAGGAGCATATATAGTTTGACCTAAAAACTCTTTTTGTTTCCAATGAGTAGAACTGCCAAGCGGTGAGGCTACACGACACGAGGTCATCAACAATACTTGACTCACAGAGACAAGTGGTGAGTGGATGTTGTGTTCTATTTTGAGGAATGTTTATTTTTATTGTTTTTGCTTATGATCATGTGTTTGAGCATTTTATAAACTGCTACTTTTTTGATAGCATGAGTTGAATAGTGTGTGTTGGTAAACTAAGAGAGGTTGTGGTTGTGGTTGTTGTTATTGTTGGGTGGGATACAATGTGGCTGAGATAGTTTCCAGTATTACATGCCCATAGAGTGAGAGAAAGTGTCTGGTTATGGTTGGTGGGTGCTGTGTGGCCAAAGTAGTTTTGGTACTACATTCCTAATCATGACTACCTTACTTTTGTGATGTGATATGTTGGATATTAAATTGCATTCTGCATGGAGCATAGACCCGGTTGCTATAACACCTTGCCAATAGGGGAAAGATATTGGCTAATTCCACTTATTTGACATTTTTTCCTGTGTCGAGACAAACCCCTCTTGGCTGAAGTAGTTTTCGGAATTGTGGTTTACTAGGGATTATTAATAGGGGTTTATCGGGTACTGAAATACGCATGTAAGGACCGGTATGCTCCTGACTCGCAACTAGCTTGTATCAATGGGTGAATGATATCGGATTCTTGGACCATGGATACCACCTATGTTGCAATAGCACTAAGACCCCATATAGACTTAGAATTGTTGAATAAGCTTGTGTTATGATAAATCTGATTAGGTAATTGCATTCATTTAATGTTGTCGATCATTGTTGTTGCATTCATATTTGGTTGTGCTTACTTGCATGTCTGCCCCTCACTAGGCATCGTGGAAGCTCACTTCATTTGTTGTATGTTTTTAGATGGTGATCTAGGTAATCCTTCAGATGTTATTGTAGAGGTACTCGCTATGTATGGGAATGAGCTATGGGCCAAAGATGTTACACCCGTGCCCTAATCCGGTCTAATTTGAAACTGTTGTGATAAGCCTTGGATAGGAGATCGAAAGTACGATCGAGTTTTGGCTCACGGCTATGCATTACCGAAGGGGTAGAGATGACCTCACATGTTCGTGCATTTCATGCCTATCTAATTGGAGGGGATTCATACCTTTCGATCCCATATGGTAAGTGACCCGACTCCCCACACTTGATTTCCAACACACATCATAATTACTGAAAGGCCTTGAGCACGTCCGAGGGAAACCACCCATGCGAGGCCAACCAAGGGACAACAAGCTATGTTGGCCATCGAAAACAAGCCATCAGAAGCAGCCTGGGCCTAAGTTTGGTGCCTATTTCTGATGGGTTGACAGGTTGCTGTCGAGGTTCCGATGCCTGTGGTTCCCGCCACTCGCATCGTAAATGACTTCGGATAATCCCAAATCATCCTCCACATTTTCCTCATGATGTGACCACCTTATGGACCTAAATGGGTGAGTCCTTGTGCCCCAAATTTCATTTAACCCGATTGGTTCAAAAGAGGTCCAAACCAAACAGACCCTTAAGGACCACTTAAGTTATAAGTTGGGAAATGATGATTCATTTCCTCATTTCCCTTGTGATCAACATAGGAGAGGAGAGAAAGAGGAGAGGAAGGAAGAAGAAGAGGAAGAAGAAGGGGGTTGGAGGCCTACCTTGGTGCCGGCTGCCGCCTTGTTGCTAGAATGGCTGTCGAAGGTAAGTACAACCTCCATGCCAATCTCTCTCTTCATTTTGACCTAGACAAAGCTAGGTATAGATGGAATCTTGATGTATAAACTATGTCAAGGTTGTAGAATGAGTGTTCTACCCTCCTGGTGTGGTTTCCGAGCTCGAACCAAGCCCGGTGAGCTCTGGTAACATGTAATGCCAAAAGACAAACAAGGGTTTTGATTGTTCGATCGACGTATCTCCCAAATGGCTCAGTGGAATTAGAATTTTATTGGCTTAGAATGATGCTAGGAACATCCCCTACAAACTCCATGGAACAAATCCCCACGATCGGGCCCGAGCCCAAAAGCCCCGATTCGAGTTGGACCTTTCTATGTCAATCGAAAATATGGCACAAGAAACATTGTAGCTATATTCGGTGGGTTGTTTCCAGTGGACATATGAGCGTTATGTGCTCTCTATCACCTCTATCAGAAATAGGACTAATATTTCTAGTGGAAATACCCTATTTTTTGTGATAGTACTATCACCTAAGAACTGTGTCTGTACCCTTTGGGGGTGACCTGTGTGGGTCCCTCCCGATGTTTCCAATGCATACTGATGTACGATTCCATTTGTGTCTAGGATAGTGATGTCATGTGCCCCGAATTCGGAATTAAATTGATCGATCGGTGGCCGTACTTGAACACAAACACACCCAATCGTAAAACAGGTGAGGGATGGCCTGTGTTTATTTCTAAAATGTTTATTATCTTTAAATTGCTCACATGTTTAGAATTGTATGTTTAATTGTAATTATTCAAATATGATTATGATATGTTACATTGTCATTTTACGATTTTGATATGAGTTGTATGAAAATGTATGATGGGATTCGATGTGGCCGAGGTGGTATCGGTGCCATGATTACCGTATGTATGTTGCATTCATGTATTGATTATGCGCATTAGAGTTAGTTGTAGTCACGGGTTACACTTTGTGGCCAAGGTCTAACTGGTATCGTGTAGCCCAGGACTACATTTGAAAATGGATACGCTTCATGGCCGAGGTCTTGCCGGTGTTGCGTAGTCCATACTCAACTTTGATATGTATGCTAGATTAGGTAAACGGTCTAGGGTTACACTTTGTGGCCAAAGTCTCTTTGGTATCGTATACCCGGGACTGTATTTTGAGATGGATTACACTTTGTGGCCGAGGTCTCTCCGGTATCGTGTAATCCATACTAGCTGTATCATTATGAAGGCATATAGTATACATATGGCTAGGTATCACTCCCTATGCTACGCACCCTTTCCAATAGGGTTTGAGGTGTTGGATAATCCATTGTGGTATGTTCGATGTGTCTTTTCGCAGTGCCACTCCCACGGTACGATGTGATTGTTGCCGGAGGAGGGAATCTGTCCAGTGTGGCCGATATGTTACCAGTGTCGTGACTGCTAGGAGGGCGTTACCAGGGGTTTGTTGGGTGACCCATGGATGCATATGAGGACCGATAGGCTTCTGATCATGGCTAGGGTTTGTATCGCTACATAGTCGATATCGTTTTTGAGACGAGGGATACTGCCTAATGCACCGTAGTAGCATTTACCATACTTAGTTTGCATTGTTAGGTGGATAATAAATAAATAAACTGCATCACGAGTATCATGGTCTATGTGTTTAATTTTGTAATCATGCATCATAAATTATTACTACTATCGACTTGCTTGGATGTGTTTGACCCCACCCCTCACTGAGTGAGTTGGAAAGCTCACCCCACATATACACCTCTTTTTAGATGATGATGCAGGTACCGTGGTGCCCATAGCAGGTGACCCAGTATCTTCTGGGTCGGAGTATAGTGTGAGCGACTGGTGGATGCCAGAAGCGGGGGAGCACAATTAGGACTGTGCTTGCGATCATTGTGCTTACGCAGCACCGTGAGATTATACATCATATTTTGATACTTTTGGATATAGTTGTGGATTGTATATTTTCTTGAGATTATATTATATGTCATGGATGAATGTAACAGAATAACTCTGTTATTGCTATTATATTACCATTAGATGTTTTCCCATTTTAGCTATAATTTCGCTACTATACTCTGATTTCGCTGCTTATGTTGGTTTGTGTTGTGAGATTGTGAAAATATTAAGGTACTGCTATCAGAGATCCTGGTTGGTTGTAAGACAGGTACGTGTCTTACTCACACCACCGGTATTCCTAATGGTAAATTGGGTCTACTGGGAGTGGGGTGTGACAAAAGAACTAGCTAAACACAAGCCAGGAAATGTGTATGAGGACTGTGCCTACAGGCCACCTTGAAGATGATAATATTCATTTTCTCTTTTTGATTCTTTATTGTATGTAATAAATATAACCCTATGGGTGATACTTGAAATTATGTTCAAGCATGAGCAAACATTCTTTTGTGTAATTATAATACATATCAATAGAAGCTCACTAGTTTTATTTACCTTAATGATTACAAACTAGGTGTCTCAAGTGAGAATCTTTGTCACTTATCCAGAATCTTGGAAACTGCTATCGAACCATTGGACTTCCTAAAATTAGCCTTACACCCTTGAGACCCAACCCACTTCCCTAGAGTAGTGTTTGAGTGCCCTTCATTCAAGAAAATCGTCGAGCAACTTGCGGGGTTCTTAATACTTGGGTTTAAAACCACAAACAAGGCTACCTTCATCGTTGGCTCATAGCCTACTTGTGTGCACATGACACGACAATCCAACTAAGGTTGGCTACTCTTTCTATTGTTACGTACTGCGCAAGTGTGGCTGCAATCCTAGTGCAACCTATGCAAGCATGGTGCCCTAGTTCGTGCAGCCTATGCAAGCATGGCTGCCTGGCTCGTGCAACCTATGAAGGTAGGGCACCGTTGTGCATAAGCGTGGCAACATAGCCCTCATTGTTTCCGCCAATGCGTGGTTGTAATTTTTCCACCTTACTTCACCTATGCTACCTCACACATGCCATTAATGCCCATGATATAGAATGCTACATTCATACACCATGCATCCATTACATTTGTTGTCATGCCATACATACATCATGCATATGCACATCTCATCATCATTTGAATCAGTCACCATACTTCATCCAACATGCTCCATCACATTATCCCCCATGTTATGCATTCCCATGCCATCTTCATGATGCATTTCCTCATGCCATCTTTATGCATCATATCACTACTATGAATATCATTATAGATGCCACATTTAGTCACCCCCAGAATGGTTAAGCATAATGATGAGTTGGGAACCCCCTGAGATGTTGAGTGATCCTATATTTAAGATCAAAATTTTTTCTTAAACCTAGGTAGTGTATTCTTCTTTCCATGTTGTATAGTATTGTTAAGTAAATGAACAAAAATATTCTCAACAATGGTGAATGGATTTGACACACTCAGAATTGACCAAGACCACTCAATAAACAATAAATTGGTCCTAAATTAAGCTAAAAAACCAATTGGACCAAACCCACTGAGTCAACTCGATCTAGAGTTACATTGACTCAGGTCGGTACAAGATGCACTCTAGCCGATGCTATTTGCATCCAGGCCAATGTCGTCTAGATACCATTTATACTGGCTAGAATGCAAGTTGTGATGGGTTTTACAAAATAATAGGGATTAGGTGAATCTTCGGCCATATCTCATTCTAATCTAGTACTTACTGCCCAAGGCAACTACACACACACACTAAGACCTCTAGGACACCTAGAAAACTCTAGAAAATCTGTATAACAAATGTGATTATTTGTCCACACCTCTTCGGAATATACAATTCTCATAAATAGGTATAATATCTTTCTCCATTGAGGAAGGAGATCACACCCCATTTAAAAGCATTCTACACTAATCTTTGTTGACCAAGAGATCTCCAAACTATAAATACATGACCCCTCCCACGTTTTAGGGATCTCACACACATAGTCCGATAATCCCGCATAGTTCAAGCCACCGAGATTCACCTCTAGAATCGTAAGGAGTTGTTTTATTGTAGTTCATATTAGTTCAAGCTTGTACTAACAACACCTGAGCCAATGCACTCCCAATCATAAAACACTCTTCATAAAAGTTGTAGGGGTATTCTTCTTCCTTTCCCTTTTTACGGTTCTGTATTTCAGTAGGGCAACAGTGAAGTGTAGTTAGTCACATAGTTTTTTGTGTTTATTTTTACAAATTTTTCCTTTTCAAAGTTGTAGATTATGTCATAATATATTTACAGTGTAATTTTCCTAGTTTTAGGATTTATTTTACTATTATTTCACGGATTTTTTTCCTTGTTGGTCTAATCAAAATATGAGATTTTCCTTCTATGGAATCTCGCATGCAGGCCATCTGAAGGAATTTTTCCTTTTTTTTTTTACAAAAATCTTCATTTTAAAAGTTGGTTATCTCAACGTTTTATATTTAAATTAATTTTCCCTAACTTTACAATTGGTTTTCATTATTATCGGTGGTTTTATCACATCTAATTTCTTTTTTTTTTTAGCATATTTGTATCCTTTTTATTTCAATTCAACGCTTTGCTTATTTTTTATGGTTATTTGTAATGGTCCTCATCCCCATGTCCACAAAGTCACCATGTTTCATGATATGAATGCTAGAGCTAGCTTGGTGTTTGACTTCTAAACTTTCTAGCATGTTTGCTTTACATTCATATGCTAACCGTGCAGAGCAACTGGATACCGATATGTGGATTTGAACTTTCTTTTACATTTTGGTCATGTTTTCCTGTCAAAGTGTGTGTAATATTATTGCTTATGTAAACAAACCTAGACGGTCCATTCAATAACACATGTATTACCTAGGGTAGAAGTCTGATTTTTATTGGGTGGACTGAGGTCCCTAACCCCTTCCTTGAAATCGTAACCTAGCACGAACCATAATCCCTATTCAGACAGTTCGGATAGAGTTATTTTAATTTCAATTTCAATTAGTTATGGGTTCTAGACCGCTATCTAAGTGGTGACTCCCAATCAGTAGAGATCATTAGACTCAAACCACTCCTTCCACGAGAGGGGAGGAGGTCTGTGAAACCCTCTGGCCATCACAATCATGATTCCCATATGTATGTCTCATGTGTCAATAACACCATGCATCATACATGCATATTTTCCGTCTATATGTCATGTCACATATGCATCAATATGTATGCATTTTACACATCATCCAAACTGCAAGAATGGACACCTCATCATTGCCACATCAGTAGATGGGATCCACATGTTTGCATTACCTTATCTTCTATGCCATATGGCATCAGAATATCTACCAATTTGTATACATGACACTCCTTTGAGGCATTTTGTTGAACATTTGGCCCCTCTTGACTGACTGGACTATAACTATCATATCTCCATCATCTAAAGTAGGATTGATGTGATTCCAATTGTGTTGGAAAGATGACTCGATGATCTACACTTTACCAGTACAACTTATATGCCAATCTTGCCACTTGGCCTCCCCAAATTAGCTCAAAACATGAATTATCTGTTTAGTCACTACATGACCTATCCAGTATTGCCTAGTACATTCCATGTGCTCAATCATATAGAAAGCTAGCCATGCCTGATCATCCAGCACTAAACCATCAGCCCTCTCTAGAGAATGAATCAACTTTTTTTTGCATATAGAACCTTAACAGATAAGTGGAAAAATTTAGAGTTGCGGTCTCCACTTTTCATCCATCGTATTCTAGCCTTCTCAACCTAAAGCTTCTCACATTTCTCCCCCGCTTTGAGAAAACAAGTCTTGGCATCTACTTCTTTAGAGAAAAGATCATCATACATTCCCTCAATGGAATCCTAGAAAGCTTCTAATTCAGCCTTGGCATCTGATAACTCGACATCAAATTTTGGGAACACTAACTTTACCGAAAATTTCAAGACCAGTTTCAGACTCTTAAGGTATTTATACAAATAAAAAAATGGTGCATCCCATCACCTCCCCATCCCAAGACTGCTTCACAACTTTAGAAAAATCGTTATTCTCCTCCAAAAGTGATGAAATCGAAAGGAAATATTTGCTGGTCTTGGAACAGTCTATGAATGGATCAAAAAAGGAGTATGTTCGAGAAAGATCGATGAAGAACACATGATAGAGATCCTGAAAAGGCTCAAACTATCATTACAAAAACTATAATCGAGGATCGCCAAAATATTATGTTGACCTCTATTATTGGTCCAAGTTAATTTCCTTCCCTGAGAAGGAATAAGGATTAAGTCACACACATCCAATATTGCCTGAAACTCTGCGACTAAACAAAGGTTGAATTGACCTGGGCCCTTTCTTCTCATGCAATTAAAGAGTCACATTGAAATGTTTGATCGCAAACCATGGCAAAGAAACCAAGGACAGAGCCACCAATTTAAACCAAATCTCTCTTCTTGTCGCCTTAAAACAACTGACATGGATAAATGACACCATCACTTGCTACCCTCCCCATTCAACACACACACACACACACACATATATTTTTTGCTCCGACATTTGTAGAATTGATGGATGCTTCAAACTTAACTTCCACATAACTCAATGATTTGGGAGTTTGTCAGAGCACAAATTAATCAACTCAACAGTATATCCCAATTTACTAAAAAATAACAATGGGAAACAAATAGGCTCAAACTTCAGCTCCACCAAACAAACCACATTAGGGTAAAATTCCCTCAAATACATACTCAAGGCCTTTGATGCCACATCCTTCTTAACTTCGTGAAAATTCTAGAAGAATACACTCATTACTAACTATGAGAAACACCAGTCAAACCTTTTCATTTAACCACTCACCTTTTTCTTCTGTTGACCACCATCCCTATTAGAGACATCTGCTTGTGTCACCCTTATAGCTACCTCATCCACCTCCAAAACATTAGGGTACACCATAGTTACCATACCCTCCCTGTAGTCCACCTCAGGAATGGAAGAAACCATTGCCTCCCCTTCTCCCTTGTTGAACTTTCCCTTCCTACGAGCATGAGAAGAGGAAGAGATTTGAACTATAGGAAGATGACCTCCACACATCACCTGTTATGCCCGTGCCCTAACCCGGTCTAACTTGAACTGTTCTGATAGGTCTCAGACCAGAAGTGGAAAGTACCACTGGGTTTTGCCTCATCGTAGCCCATTGCAAAAGGGGGAGAGATGAGCCCACTTGCTCGTGTATTGCTTGCCAATCCAATTGGAGGGGATTCAAGCTTTTCGATCCCAGACGGTAAGTGACCTAACTCTTCTACACCCAAATCTCAGCACATACCAAAATTACCAGAGAACCATGCACATAGCCTAGGGCAACCACCTATGGGAGACCAACTAGAGGATAGCAAGCAGTCAAGACACATAACTATCTTGACCACCAGAAATTGACCATTGGAAACAAATGGGTTTGGATCCGATAGGATAAATTCGGTGGCCACTTATGATGTCCAATAGCTCTAATGCCTGTGGGTCCCATCACCCACACCATGAACAATCTCGGATGATCCCGTATCTCTCCCACACTTTCTCCATGACTTGTACTTCGTATGAGTCCAAGGAGATGGGCCCGCTTGTTCTGAATCACAAAATAATTCATTTGGACTGACCAAGAGCCAACCAAACAGACCTTAGTGTTAGACTTACCATATAAGTGAGAAATGGGATTCATTTCTCATTTTCTCACTTGTACAAATCATGGGAGAGATAAGGACGAGGAGAGAAAGGAAGAAAAGGGAGGAACAAGAGGAAGGAGGAGAGGAAGGAAGCTCACCTTGCTCCCAATTATGCGCACCCTTGCCACAATCTTACCAGATGTAGGTTTACATTTCCTCCCTCTCTCTCTCTCTCTCTCTCTCTCTCTCTTTCTCTCTCTCTCTCTCTTTATTTTACCTAACTAGGTTGGGAAAGAGGTGTACTATGAACCTAGCACCTCCCGGAGCTCAGGGAATTATCATTTTAGCTCCCTGGTGTGGTTACCGAGCTTAAACCAAGCCCAGTGAGCTCCGGCAACAAGATTGACCAAATGACCACCTAGGGTTTTGATCTTATGATCTACATATCTCCCAAATGGTCTAATGGAATTGGAATTTATTTACCTTAAAATGATGCTAGGAACACCCCCTTCAAATTCCACAGAATGAATCCCGATGATCGGGCCCGAGTCGAAAAGCCCAAAATTCCACGGGTAACTTCTGTGTTTCCATCGGAAACACCTGGGCCTGAATCTGGTGGGTTGTTTATGGTGAAGAGGCAGCTTCTATTAGCTCTCTGTTTATATCACCAGATTCACAACTGATGAATCTGGTGGATTTCAACCTTGTTTTCGATGCTTAAATCTGGTGACCCTGTATAGTCCAGGTTGAACAGTGTCTGAATCCTTTAAGGGTAGTCCCTATGGTTCCTCCCTGGTGTTCCCAACACAGAATACCATCTAATTATCTTTGCACATAGGACAAAGATGCACACTTACCCCAAGGCCAAAATTAAATTGAGCACCCGATGGCTGTACTTGAAACCCGATCTGATCAAGCGTAATCGAGGTGAGGGATGGTTGACTTTTGTTTTCAGATTGTTTAATCATTATAGAACTGCTCACATGTGTTAGGATTTTTACATGATTATTCAATTATTAAATGATTATGATGTTCCATAACATGTTATATTATTGTAAAATATATTATTGTTGAAATTGAAATTGATATGAGATGTATGTTGTGAGACAGAATCCAGTGTGGCCAAGGTGGTTCCAGTACCGTGATTGCCATATGATTGTTGCATTTTGCATTGATTATGTGCATTGGATCAGATGGAGTTGTGGATTACACTTTGTGGCCAATGGTAATTCTGGTATTGTGCACTCTGGGACTATATATGGAAATGGATACGCTTCATGGCTGATGGCTATTCTAGTGTTGCATAGTCCATACTCAACTGCTTTGTATGCTAGATAGGTATATAGTTGTGGGTAACACTTTATGGCCTGTGGTATTCCGGTATTGTGTATCCCAGGACTATATTTGGAAATGGACCCGCTTCATGGTTCATGGTAATTTTGGTGTCGCATGGTCTATACTAACTGTATCATTATGCAAGGCATATAGGATATTGTGGTTAGGTGACATCCCCCATGCTACGTCCCCTTGCCAACAAGGCGTAAGGTTTTGGATAACCCAACGGTGGTAAGTTTAGTGAACCTTTCTGGAATACCACACCTATGGTATGATGTGATTGTTGGCCAATGGTAATTCCAGTGTTGTGACTGCCAGGAGAGGGTTATTAGGGTTTGCTGGGTAACCGACAATCACATTCTGGGACCGACAGGCTCCTAATCATGACTAGTGTTTGTATCGTTGGGTAACTTATGTGCGAGTGCCGGGCCCAGGGATACAGTATAATGTGTCGTAGTAGTATTACCAAACTTTGTTGTATTATTAGGTGGTTTAATTCAAATGGATTGCATCATTTGCATCATGGACTATGTGTTTAATTCCTATATTCATGTCATCATAGAATATTATATATGTGAATGCTTGTGCTTGGTTGTACATGAATCCCACCCCTCACTAAGAAAATTGGAAGCTCAAGTATATGCTACTTTTTAGATGATGATGTAGGTACTGTTGTACTGATGGAATGTGACTCTACCTCAACACCCGAGTATGGAGTGACTGACTGGTGGATGTAGAAGTGGAAGAGCATGACCAGGACTGTGCATGCGACACCTGTGCTTATGCGGCACCTTGAGTGATTGGGTGTCATTTTGTGTTATTCTGATACCAAATTGTGAATGGTATTCTTTTGTGCTTCTATTTATAACCCATGGATATTTGTAAACAAATAACTTGGTTATGATTATATAGTATCATTTAGATGATTCTCCACTTTAGTTATTATTCTGCTACTACACTCTGATTCCACTGCTATTGCTCTGGTACGTGTTGTGGAATTGTGAATGTTAAGTTACTACTATCAGAGATCCTTGTAGGTTGGTAAGACGAGTAAGTGTCTTACTCACACTACTGGTATTCCTAATGGTAAATTGGGTCTACTAGAACTGGAAGTGGGGTGTGACAGTTTGGTATCAGAGTGCGATGCTCTGCCTTAACACACAATCTTAATCGGACCTTAATTTGGGGAATAGGATTAAGAAAATAAAAATCTCAAAGACAATAATTAATAGAAATACACAAATAGGCGACAAGTTTAGGTGTCAAAGTTGTTTCATTATATATAAAGAGAACTGAGTACATAAGCTTACACCAATTTTTCCCAAAATAAATGACAAAAAATAGGAAATCCTAACTAGCCTAAAAAAAATCTAGGAATTCAAATAACAGAAGCAAATGATAGGAAATAAAATGCAACTAACGCTAAAACATCATAACCAAAACAAAGCTGGCTGTGCCGAAAAGCATAAAAAAAGTAAATCCTAAACTACTAAGGCACACACTGCTACTCCTGAGGGTTGTTGGGATCTTGCCCTTGGACCTGACCTTGGTTCTAAGGCTAACCCTGTGCTCTTAGACCCGACACCATAATGGCAAGGTGGAAGACCATTTCCTGCATCTGTGTCTCAGGTGAGGCTACTCAGTTGTCTAGGAAACATTAGCTTATGTCCACACTCTCCAGCCGATTATCCATCCTCCTCAGTAGATTTGTGGTGGTATCCAGGTAGGCCATCACGTCATTGAGTCTATAGGGTCTTGAACCTCTAGATCCCCATAACCTGAGGATTAAATGGTGGAGCACCTCCAGTAGGAAACCTATGTGGAGGGTCAGCACCTTCATGACCCTGCTGGTCACCCTCCTGATCACCATCGTGATCACCCCCATCACCACCTCCCGGTTGGTCTTCTACCTCCACTGGCTGTTCCCCCTCAGCCTCATCCTCGATGATCTCATACATGCTCAGCTTCATCTTTTTCAAAGAGTCTTGGTTGAAGTCGAAGACATCAGCCACCAAGCTTTCCTCACCCTCCAAGTCCACACCAAAGCATAGGAAGACCTCAGTCAGGATCTGTCCGTAGCAGAGGTTTCCAGCCCTACGTGCCCCACCCTCAAACCTCGTCACCATAGTCCACATCAATAGATAAGGGAGGTGAACCAACAGCCCCATTTATACACAATATGTGACATAGACATGCAGAATAAACACCTCATCAAAGTGGCCACTGGTAGGGAGAACATTCAGCTGAATAACCTGACACATGACCTTTGACATAGCCCAATAATTGGCACTAAGGTTCCATTCAAATCCCTTCTTGGTAAGCATATTGTCCATCTCGTCACGGACCTCAAGGTTCTAGAATTCATAGGCTGGAGTCCTAGGAGGGCAGTAGGCCAGCTCTTCCTCATTGGAGATCATCAGTATGTTGGCCGACTCGGCCATACCAAAGGAGATGTCAACCCCCTCCACCCTCGAGGTGATCCTCATCTCCTTAGTGCCTCGATTCTCACATTGTAGATTGCAGTAGAAAAGCCTCACGAACCATAGGTAGTAGTACTTCATGTTCGAATTTAAGATACAGTACCACCCTATGGCTTCAAAGCATTGGTGGAGGCGGAACCATTGGAAGTCCCTTGTTCTCACATACTTTCCAGGATCAACATTCTGGTATTCAAATTTCTCCCAGCGATCTTGCTCCTCCACAGAGCGAAACAACCGGTGATTATACTGTTCCTCAGCGGGAATAACTAGTTATTGTTGGACGGTAACATGGCGGGGACAAATATGGCAACCAGACATGGTTGCAACAAAGGTTCCCAGGTTTGGGAAGAACAAACCTAAGATAGGAGAGAATACCAAAAACCATAGTGAAGATTTCAAAATCTAGGTCAGAGAAGTGGAATAACTCACTTTGGACACATGAACGGTTGCTATCGGGCACAATATCGTGAGCAAAAGGTAGGGAATGGCTGGGGAGACCTTCTTTGGTCATTTCTCCTTCTTCTCCAATAGGGGGAATAGGGTTTTGTGACAAGAGAATGAAGCCCGAGCCTATTTATAGCATTTCTGGGTCCACCGAAAACACTGGACCTGGATTCGGTGAGTGTTTCCGATGAGAATTTTTTTTGAAATAGCTCTTTGTTACCCTCATTGGAACACATTGGATGAATCTGGTGAAAATGTTCTATTTTGGATGACTTCGATACCTGTTTTCGATGAACATTTTTGGGAAATAATTTTTTTTATTTTATAATATTTGCTTCTTTGCTTGGGAGATTGCCTCCCTAATTTGTGTGAGACCGGATTTCAAAACCTTGTGGACCCCACTGATGAGCACATTTATGTGTGAAATCTAGGGTAGTAAAACATGCATTTTACATATTTAGAATGGAGCTACCTTGGATTTTACTCTCTTTTTGCAGGTTTTATATTTTCAAGGTCTTAAGGAATATCGGACGCTATATTTTCAATTTTACACGTAAAGAGGTCCTATTTCTTTTCATGGTTTCGAAGAGGATAAAATTCTGAGCAAGATGGAAGTATTCAATTAAAAGTACACATTCGTTTGGTCACCCATACAAATGATTATTCTTTTCGGGTCAGAAAAAAAATAATAGATTAGAACTAAACCGAGATGCAGAACCAGCCCATTTGCAGTTGTCCCAGAGGTACAAGGAATATTCTAAATGCCAACAAGGATCGATGGACCACATCCTTAAGTGATTGAAGATTCATTTTTGGTAACAACAACTACCTAGTGTAGTTGGTGAGCTATGGTGTGCAAAATTTCCTTGCTCATCAAGAGGTCTCAAATTCGAATCTCATGGTTTTTTTTTTAGAGAATTTTGTTGAAGATTTCCTATTTTTCACTCACTTTAAACTCTAAGGGCATGGAGGGAATTTCCACATCAAATTAGAAGCAAGGAAAATCGTGGAAGGGTTCCTGCGCAAGAAGAGAAGAAAAAAAAAAAAAAGAAAGAAAAAAAAAGGGAGAAATAAAGATTGTCCAAATCTTCTCTCTCCTCCACATCATCACCAAAATATTGTCAAAATCACACAAAGCAAGAAGGTAAATCATCCCTTGGAG
>NW_024869085.1:29062-37410 GCF_013358625.1 Macadamia integrifolia
TTTTTTTTTTTTTCTCTTCTTGCTTCCACGATTTTCCTTGCTTCTAATTTGATGTGGAAATCTCCTCCATGCCCTTAGTGCTTTAAGTGAGTGAAAAGCAAGAAATCTTCAACAAAATTCTCTAAAAAAAAAACAACCATGAGATTCGAAATTGAGACCTCTTGGTGAGCAAGGGAATTTTGCACACCATAGCTCACCAACTACACTAGGTAGTTGTTGTTGCCAAAAAAAAATCTTCAATCACTTAAGGATGTGGTCCATCGATCCTTGTAGGCATTTAAAATATTCCTTGTACCTTTGGGACAACTGCAAATGGGTTGGTTCTGCATCTCGGTTCAGTTCTAATCCATTATTCTTTTTCTAACCCGAAAAGAATAATCATTTGTACGGGTGACCAAACGAATGTGTACTTTTAATTGAACACATCCATCTTGCTCAGAATTTCGTCCTCTTCGTAACAATGAAAAGAAATAGGACCTCTTTACGTGTAAAATTGAAGATATAGCATCCGATACTCCTTAAGGCCTTGAAAATATAAAACCTGCAAAAAGAAAGTAAAACCCAAGGTAGCTCCATTCTAAATATGTAAAATCCATGTTTTACTACCCTAGATTTCACACATAAATGTGCTCATCTAGGTTGGATCATGGCTGATATCAAGGGTATAAGCCCCTCTATTCTACAACATCATATACATCTTATGGAGGATTCTAAACCATCCACGGAACCCCAAAGAAGTGCTAACCCAGTGATGATGGAAGCTATTAAGAAAGAGATCCTAAAGTGCTTGGATCATGGAATAATTTATCCTATTTCTGACAGCAAATGGGTAAGCCCAGTTCATGTAGTGCCTAAGAAGTCTGGTGTGACTGTAGTTCCTAATGCCAATAATGAGTTAATCCCTACCTGTGTCCAAACAGGATGGCGTGTGTGCATTGACTACAGGAAGTTAAATGCGGCAACCTGGAAGGACCACTTCCCATTGCCATTCATTGACCAGATGTTAGAGAGGTTAGCTGGACATGAATACTATTGCTTTCTTGATGGATATTCCGGCTATAACCAAATCCCAATTGCTTTAGAGGACCAACATAAGACCACTTTTACATACCCATATGGAACATTTGCTTACAGGCGTATGCCCTTTGGGCTTTGCAATGCCCCTGCTACGTTCCAACGATGCATGATGAGCATTTTTTCTGACATGGTTGAACAATTCTTAGAAGTATTTATGGATGACTTTTCAATTCATGGGAATTCCTATTCTGAATGTCTTCATCATCTTTCCCTAGTTTTGAAAAGGTGCATATCTAAGAATTTGGTTTTGAATTGGGAGAAATGCCATTTTATGGTTAAATCTGGTATTGTTTTAGGCCATGTAATATCCAAGGAGGGAATTAAGGTAGATAGAGCCAAAGTAGATTTAATTGATAATTTACCACCTCTTCAATCTGTTAAGGATGTTCGGTCCTTTCTAAGGCATGCAGGCTTCTACAGAAGGTTTATTAAGAACTTTAGTCAGTTAGCCCGACCTCTCACCTCATTACTTGCCAAAGATCAAACTTTTGAGTTTTTCTAAAGAGTGCCTAGAATCCTTCAAGCAACTTAAGAAGGAGTTGACCAATGCACCTATTGTTCAACCACCTGTTTGGACTGAACCTTTTGAACTGATGTGTGATGCTTCGGATTTTTCCATAGGAGTAGTTTTGGGTCAAAGGATTAATAAGTTGCCCACTGTCATTTACTATGCTAGTAGGACCTTAAATGATGCACATCTCAATTACACAACCACTGAAAAAGAATTTTTAGCTATTGTGTTTACATTAGAAAAGTTTCGGTCTTAATTAGTTGGTTCACATGTGGTGGTGTATACTGATCATTCTGCCCTCAGATACCTAGTTCAGAAGAAGGATGCCAAAGCCCGTCTCATTAGGTGGGTTTTACTTTTGCAAGAGTTTGATTTAGAAATTAGGGATAAGAAAGGAGTTAAAAACCTAGTTGCAGACCATTTATCCCGGCTTCCCAATTCCTTGGCTGTTGATTCTTTAGTCAACGAGAACTTTCCAGATGAACAATTATTTGCAATGTCCAGTGAACCATGGTTTGCTAACATTGTGCACTTCTTAGTTTCAAGTGTGACTCCAGATCACTGATCCACCCAAGATAAGTATAGGTTTCATTCCCAAGTTAAGCACTTTTTCTGGGATGATCCTTATTTGTTTAAGATATGTCCGGATCAGATTATCCGACGTTGTGCTCCTGATCATGAGCAACATTCCATTATCTCTGTTTGTCATGATCATGCATGTGGTGGACACTTTGGACCTAAGAAGACTCCCGCAAAGGTTCTCCAATGTGGATTTTATTGGCCCACTCTTTTCAGAGATGCTTTTGATTTTTACAAGGCTTGCCCCGCCTGCCAGTCTTTTGGCCGTATCAATAAGAGAAACATGATGCCCCTCAACCTTATTTTGGTAGTTGAGATCTTTAATGTTTAGGGCATCGATTTTATGGGACCATTCTCTAATTCTTTTGGAAATTTTTACATACTTTTGGCCGTTGATTATATTTCTAAATGGATAGAGGACATACCTTGTAAAACTAATGACCACAAAATGGTGGTCCAGTTTCTCAAAGAGAACATTTTTTCCCGCTTTGGTGCACCACGTGCAATAATTAGTGATAGGGGTACTCATTTTTGTAATCAGTCTTTTGATGCCTTAATGAAAAAGTATGGGATCACCCATAAGTTATCTACCCCTTATCCCCCCCAAACTAGTGGCCAAGTGGAGGTGTCTAATAGGCAGATCAAACAAATCTTGGAGAAAACTGTTAATCCCAACTGTAAGGATTGGTCCCTTAGGCTCATTGATGCCTTGTGGGCCCATCGGATTGCATTCAAGACTGACCTTGGTCAGTCTCCCTACCGTTTGGTGTATGGGAAAGCCTGTCACTTACTAGTTGAGTTAGAGCATAAGGCCTTTTGGGCCATCAAGAAGCTCAACTTTGATTTGTCTGATGCGGGAATTCACCGTAGGCTCCAACTATTTGAGTTAGAAGAACTTAGGAATGATGCCTATGAAAGTTCTAGGATTTACAAGGAAAAGACCAAAGCTTTCCATGATAAGCACATTCGGCGGAAATCTTTTACTAATGGTGATAAGGTCTTATTGTACAACTCTCGATTGCATCTTTTTCCTGGTAAACTTAGATCCCGATGGGATGGCCCTTTTATTGTCCATAATGTATATCCCCATGGGGCTGTGGAGATTTTGAATCCAGGAACAGGGGTAATTTCGAAGGTTAATGGTCAGCGTTTGAAGCCATTCTTCGAGTTTCCTACTACTAGTAGTGAAGAGGCCATAAATCTCCATGAACTTCTTTACACTGATGACTAACTTTTAATCAGGTATGACCCCCTTGCATTGTCTTTGCTTTTAATTATTTCCATGCATTGAGGACATTGCATGACTTAAGTGTGGGGGAGGGAAACCAGTTTCTGTTTTTTTTTTTCACTCTGTTTTGTTTGTTTTTCTTTTTATTTTTGAGCTTGCTAAGGATGAAGTCCTACTTTGGCTTTTGGCTAATGATCAGACCATTCGTTTGCTTGATGTATGAAAATAAAAGTTTTGATTAAGGTACCCATTTTAAACGTATAAAAACCCTGTTGAGAAGAAAGAAACAAGCCTGTGTCTTGAGATGGGACTTTCTTTTGAAAAATAAGAGACCCCTGTTTTATAGTGATGGACCATATGGAAGTCTGTGGGTTCCTTATACTTTTGATTTGGAGTTGAGACCTTCTTTTTAATTTGGCATGGGTTGACAAATGCACAATTTTAAATGAAATGTGAAATGTGGTATAAAAAATAATAAGAGTTGATTCCCTTAGAACTAGACAGTGCATTGCGCCTCAGGAAGCGTGGTGTCTTGATCGAAATTCCTTGGGAGGAAACTTCTGAAGTAACTCTAGCATCACTGTCTTTGTGGACATATGCAAAAAGCGAAGCTACATAGTAACTTGGGTGTCTGGTGTTTGCTCCACCATGTCATTCAAGCCAAAAGTAGTGGAGTAGAATAGAGTTTATTAAGCAGAAAAAAAAAGAGAAAAAAATGTGCAAATGTCATTATTGCTTGGTAACATGTTTGGTCAAAAGCACTCCAACGCCTTAGTCATTGGTTCCCTATTTCTTCACAAGTGGTTTTGCCTTAAGATAAGGATGTTTTGGAAGAGACGAGGTGAGTTCCAAATTAAGAAATATGCTAGTGCCTGGAATTGATAAAGAGTAATAAAAGTTCAAGTGTGGGGGTCCCTTGTAAGAAAAATTATCTTTGCTCCAGATCGGTATGAGCCTTACCTTTAGCCAAGGTTGGGATTTGTTTATTCTGAATTTTGAGTGTATATTCACTGCAAACACCCACGAGACACAACTCGTCCACTAGGGGTGACCTAGGGGTTTAAAGGTTTGTTGCACATGCTAAGTGCAACCGTGATTCCTACGAAAGTGAGTTAGGTTTTTTTTGTCTTTATTATTTTTCTTTTTGTTTTGCTCGAGGACTAGCAAAGTCTAAGTGTGGGGGAATTCTGATGAGCACATTTATGTATGAAATATAGGGTAGTAAAACATGCATTTTACATATTTAGAATGGAGCTACCTTGGGTTTTACTCTCTTTTTGTAGGTTTTATATTTTCAAGGCCTTAAGGACTATCGGGCACTATATCTTCAATTTTACACGTAAAGAGGTCCTATTTCTTTTCATGGTTGCGAAGAGGATGAAATTCTGAGCAAGATGGACGTGTTCAATTAAAAGTACACATTCGTTTGGTCACACATACAAATGATTATTCTTTTCGGGCCAGAAAAAGAATAATGGATTAGAACTGAACTGAGATGCAGAACCAGCCCGTTTGCAATTGTCTCAGAGGTACAAGGAATATTTTAAATGCCAACAAGGATCGATGGACCACATCCTTAAGTGATTGAAGATTCGTTTTTGGTAACAACAACTACCTAGTGTAGTTGGTGAGCTATGGTGTGCAAAATTCCCTTGCTCACCAAGAGGTCTCAAGTTCGAATCTCATGGTTTTTTTTTTTAGAGAATTTGTTGAAGATTTCCTGCTTTTCATTCACTTAAAGCACTAAGGGCATGGAGGGGATTTTCACATCAAATTAGAAGCAAGGAAAATCGTGGAAGCAAGAAGAGAAGAAAAAAAAAAGGAAAGAGAAAAAAAGGGGAGAAATAAAGATTGTCCAAATCTTCTCTCTCCTCCACATCATCACCAAAATATTGTCCAAATCACACAAAGCAAGAAGAAAATCGTCCCTTGGAGGGAGAAAAAGAAGAGAAATAAATTAGAAAAAAAAAAAGAAAGAAAAAAAGCAAACAAATTATAGAAAATTTCTCAAAGTTTATTTCTCTCTTCTCTCTCCTCCACCTTAGCACTTTTGGTCTCAAAAGATCTCACAATCAATTGTGGGTTTCTCTCTTTTAGGAAAGAGAAAATTGTTACCCTACCTCCCAATTCCCTATAAATACAACTCATGTAAGAGGAGGGGAGACAATTCATTCTTCTTCTAGTTTTTTTAGTTGCTCTCTCTTTCTCTTGCTCTCTCTTTAGTTTTAGTTCTTCTTTATCTTTTCTTCAATCACTTTTGTAATAGTTTTTTTTTTTATTTCAATTAATGCAAGCACTCTTTTATTTTTATTCAACCCTTTTATGTTTATGATTTATGCAATTGAGTTGTAATTTTTTAAGTTATAGTTCTAGGCTTAGATCTAGGTGACAAGATCATGAGCCGTGGAGCAATTTTTTTTTTCAAGATTTGTTTTCTCTAGTACTAGAAATTTCAGATTTGGTTTATTTTAGATCTGGTTTTTAGTTCTGGTAGTATCTCAAATCACCCAAGCTTTCAAGTTTAAGCATTAAAGTTCAAGTAAGTAAGCTCCTTCAGTAGTCTTCTCTCCCCCCTCTCATTCCCTCTTCTGACTACCCTTTCTTTCTTAATTTAGGATTTTAATTTCAGTCGTTACATTATTGCTATCCCTTTCCCTCAAGGATCATGGCTAGTGTATGTGTTGGCTTTGCCCCTCCTAGCCATAGAACCATTAATTTATTGCTTTTATTTTAATTGTCTCTCTTTCCCTAAAGCCAAGTAGAGTAACCCTTGTAAGAGTGACTCTCTGGTCAAGTAGGGAAGCTCATATTATGATGGATCCCTCGGGCTAAGTAGAGAAACCTACTTGTGAGTCTTTCTCTAGATTTATCCCCTTTCTTTTACTTTATTTTTATTTCAGCATTTTTTCCCTTTATTGTTTTTTTTTAATTGCGTGGGTTGTTTATTTTCAGTTATTTATTTATTTAATTTTAATTGCGTGGCTTGCGTCTTTAAATTCTTAGATGATGAATGGTTAGGACGTTATTTTAGATACATATGTTTAGGACGGTAATTAAAATTCGATCACAACCATTAATCGGTTCACTTTCGCATTATTAAAAGAAATAAAAAATTAAAGTGGCTGCTCTCCCTGTGTTCGACCCGTAGCTATACTGATCCGTACGCTTGCAGTTACATTTTAAATCTCAAACAGCATCTCACAAGCATTTACAACATCTCATGTTTTAGCATTTATGTTTTATATATATATATATATAAGAGTATAAAGACATCGCCTTATGATTTTCTTTAAGGATGAAATACATGAATTTATAGAATATTAAGATTGATGAAATGGCCTCAAAATAATGTCAATACTCTTATTGAGTGTTAGAGAATAAATGGAAATTGAAGGCCCATCTATGTCCACTCCGTCAAAGGGCTAGGAATTCCCTTCAAAGGGCTTGGGAAGGACAAAATGGATTGAAAGGGAAAGCAACGAAAGAAAAAAAAAATGAACAGTATAAAGAACCCTATATGACTACCACCCTTTCAGTAGGGATTTAAGTAGGGGTGTCAACCGGTCAGGCCGGGCTGGTCTCAGTCGGGCTTAATCGCTTGACCACTTGGAAGCCTTGCACCGTGAACGCCCATTTAAGTAAACGGGTCTAGCTTTGGGGGGTATGGTACGGTTTATAATCGGGTCGGTCAATGTCGGGCTTTATCGGGCTTAAACTGGTCTTAATTGGCCTTAACCGGGCTGTGGACCTATTTAAGTCTAAACGGGCTTTAAACGTACCTACCCTAAAATTATTTTCTTAAGTTGGTTGGATGCCAAAAAATATATGAGGCAAATCTTTACTAAAAAAAGGGAAATAATATGAGATTATGGTTGTTCTTACAAAGAAAAAGAAGTGATTATGACCTTTATAACTTACAAAATAAGCTTAACTAAATCAAATCCTATTACAAAACAAAGGGGAAAAAATCTTAATTTGTTTCTTAATAGTAGGGGAAAAATAGGAATTTTATGTAGTATTAAAGGGGGTCGGGCTACAACAAGTCGGTTCAAGCCGGGCATATAAACGTGTCGGTTCGATTGGGCACTCGACGAGCTAACTACTTGCACTGTGAATGCCCATTTAGTAAACATGTCGAGCTCAAGCCCGACACGTTTATTAAATGGACTGGTCCATGTTGGGCCGTAAATGTGTCGGACTCGGTCGGACCTACCTTTGCGGGCTCAGAATTGACACTCATAGGTTTAAGTACTAAATGAGGGCATTGTTAGGACTCTTATGTGGGCTTAACTGATATTGATTGATCCATTGGGCCCAAGAGAATAAGGACCACTCTAATTAGGAAACTTCTAGCCCTATTCTATTGTGGGAATGGATTAGGGTTTAGGAATTCTAATATATATAGAATACTGACGGTCCCTGCAGCTATTACTTTCATAATAATATTTTGGGAGCACTGCTTTCTCACAAAGCTAGTGTAGGGACAGAGAGAAGATCCCATAGTAAGAGGCTGCAGAAGATCTCAGTAGAAGGACCCATATTGCGTGGTTCTTCATCATAATTCGTGGTACAAGCGTCAACCTTGATTTAGGGACTTTATTCACGTTCAACGAGTATGTGATTGATTTCTTTCCATTATTCATTCTTGTATTCTATACACTATAGGTAATTCAAATGATTCTAGGATTTAGAATCTCTAACAATTGGTATCAGAGCCTACACTATGGTGTTAGAATCAAGAAATTATCTAAGAAAAAAAAAATATTTGGGTTTCTATTTATGAAAATTATTATTTTACTCTTACTTAAAGATCCCGTATGGGAAAACTTTCTTCACAAAAGTTGTAGAGCACGAGAAGACGGTCACGGCGGTATGCCGCACGTCACCGAAAACCTCCGGACACGCCGGCACGCATCGCTGGAAATCGGCTGCCGGAGGAGAGAGAAAAAAAAA
>NW_024869086.1:0-13714 GCF_013358625.1 Macadamia integrifolia
GATTTGTGGGCCTTTAGCAGCCCATAATCGGGGTTATTGAACCCGTGGTCACAACTTGTTGCCCCTCATTTTGATGTCAGGTTTCAGCCCATACATGGGAGAACATGGTACGCATTGTGATAGAGATAGCAAACCAAATTTAACAGGTAGTTCAATCAAGGGACTGTCCTATCTATTCAACTGATTTAGCAAGATAGCCCTACATGTAACAAAAGTTGTGATACCTAAAATGTTCCTATACTTAGCAACAAGGCCATTTTAGCAAATATAGAACTAGAAATCAGAAAATATTTACAAATATAGAACCTTATAAGCAACAAATTTTGAACTTACCGTAAATAGTAAGTTGGGACCTATTAAAAAAATAGGAAAATTTATAATACTATATAGTAAAAAAATGTATTTTTTTTTAAAACAATAACTCAAAATAAAACTTTAAAAATTCCTCAAATGAATGGACAGCCATGATCAGCTTTGAATTAAATACATAATCAACTATTTGGATGTTGATTCGAATGATCACATATAATAATCACATTTCATACATATTTGAAGTCTATTCAACTCAACTCAACTCAACTCAACTCAACTAACATATTCAAATCCGGATGCTTAATTGAGACAGTTAGCTTCCATATTCGACTTGAATTTGAATATGGTACCTACTTCAAATTAGATCCACTATATCCCTACAGTACAATAAAACCCCCTCTATTTTCATAGAATTAGCGCTAGGTATATTCAGTACAGAGAAGTCAAGTTCCATGTGAAGAATAAATAACATTAAAACTACATCGTAAATATGACACATAAGGACCGCTAGCAAATGCTGTATGAAACAGATCGTTGGATTGTAGAAAAAACATATAGATTGGGATATTGAGAGCGTTTTAGTCACCTCATGGTTCAGGGGCTTCCATAAAAGGTCAGAGCCAGCTGTGACAGCCATCTGACCCACACAAGCAACCAAAATATCATCGACTTCCTGAATGGATGGTAAATGAGGAAATTCTTCAAGAGAAGCTGGTGGTTCTGCTACAAGTTGTGAAATGATGGGTTTCAACAGAACCTGCCAAGAGATGTAAGCATGAATCAATAGAACAACTATCAAGAAAAAGCCATGGAAGGAACAATTTAGGTTTTAGAAGATATGCATAACAGCAGTGTAACCTGTAAGGAACAATTTAGATCTCAGAAGGGATACCAATATATGCTTTCCTTTTCACATTGTGGCTTCATTGACACATGTATATAAAACTCAAAAAAAAAAAATTTCTCATCATGCAAATTTACTTGGCAATGTGATAGAGAAAATACCCCATCTCACAGTAACCACAACCTTTGAAAAGAAAAATCATAGCCATGGAACGCTTAAAATAAATTGATATTACAGAGATCATTCATCTGGTACCATATGGGTAATCCCCGAGATCACGGGAAACAATCATTCATTTAAGAAATAAAAGCAATAATATGTGTGCACCTTTATTGGTGTCCCCCCCCCCCCTTTTTTCAGTTAGTGTCGAAAACTCTCAAATTACCAGAGAGGCTTCAGATATCACATATAAATAACCTTTTTAGAAGTTATCAACAATAACTCCTGAACAATAAATTTATACTTGTTTCCATTTTGTCATTTATTTCCTTTTATGCCCTTGGTAGGTTTATGTCACATGCCACTATTATATATGTTGAATGAAGTATGCAGTCTCAAGTCTCAGCACAGTTGTGACTCCCAAGGTTTACAGCCATCTCCTTTCTCCTCTTCCTCCCTCTTCTCTTTCTTTCTCTTTTATTATTTAAATGGTATCAGAGCCAGATCTTTAAGGGCTGCTCCACTTTCATCTTAGGATCTTTTTCATTTTTCTTCTAAGATTTCAATCAATATTGATTGTCACCTTGATTTTCCAGTTTGAGAGTCAATTTGAGTTTTTTGGTTTGAAATAGGAAACCCTAGTTCACAAGAAGAATTAGAGTTTTGTGTACTGGTTTCGGTTGATTTTGTATGATGAATCTCTCCTATTGTTTGCTTTGGTTTGTCTGAAAAGAAGACATGCGGCTCCACTATTGTCTACAGGTTAATGTCGATGTTCTCTGCTCTGTTTTCTAAGTTAATCAACTGCTCCTATTTGATACTGCAGGAAGATTTCTGGTTTGCTACTACTTTTGATTAAAGACGAATGTTGCCTCACTATTTTTCGATTTTTTGTTTTTCATGGCTCTGCAATCTGGTACGACTACAATTGATGGTATTTACTGGTCGATCTTAGGATTTGCTTCCCCTTTGCTACATGTATCTCTGTTTTGAGTTTGATGTTGCTGTCTAATGAGTCATACCGGGTATTGTTGGAGTTGTGCTTTCGTTGATGTTGGTTGTTGAAGATTTCTGGTTATGTTAATACCTCTTGAAAATCTGTCTGTTAAATTGTTCTGCTGATTTATTTATCGTTGCTGCAATCGATTGAATCTATTTGCGTCTGAAAATGTATTTGCGTGTTTCTCGGATGCAACTTGCAGGAGGGCTAAGTATAGTCAACAGGGCTGAAGATTTAATTGCTTGTTTATCTGTTTTGCTGGCAATGGTGTCTTTTCTTCCACATGGATGTCTGGTTGCTGGTCTCATCTTTCGGGTTCTGAAAATATGTCCTACCCAAGGCCCAATCGCTTCCTTTTTAGCAGCTGTGCAACTCCCCTAGGAATAGGTTTATTGTAGCATCTCTTTTATTTTCTTCTATTTCTCTTTGCCCCTAGGGGTTGTATTCCCTCTTTTTTCCTTGTTAATGAATTTATTATTCACCCAAAACCTTGTTAATGAATTTATTATTCACCCAAAAAAATATGTTCTACCCATGGTTGCTTCTGATTGTATCAATTCGAGATATTTTCTGGTATTGATTTGGTTGAAAAAAGTCATGGTTGCTTCTGGTTTTGATTGCTTCACCATTCTCTATTTTTTGGCATTGATTTGGAATTTTGATCTTTGCATTGGAGATTATTTGTTCAAATTTACTACCATAAAGGGGGAGATTGGAAAACATTTTATTCTGGTGCTTATGGTTATGGGATTCTTTGTGATGATCATCCTTTGTGATGGTGGTTGATGGAAATTATTTGTCCACATGTAATGCTACACATGAGAGGAGATTGGAGTTATTATTTGCTCAATTGGAGTTCTTATCTGCTCAAGTCATCAGTGATAGAAGTTATTGGGTGATTGGAGTTATTGTCTACTCAAGATTATTTCCGTCGAAGATTGATTTATTGTTAAGCATTTGCCCGTGTCACCAACAACAGTTTTATCTTTCAAAGATGGTTATATTCAATGACTTGATGTTGTTTGGTATATTTAGCAACCTGATGTTGTTTGGCCTCCAACAACCTGATGCTGCTACTTGGTTCACAGTAACTGATACTTCGGAATTTTATCTGAGACCTCTGTTTAGGGAGATCATTGTTTGAGGCTCATAAGGGCTTTTTATGTAGCTACTGGGTGCTACAGTTTTGTTGCAGTGCCTTCTCTTGGGAAATTCTGTTGATGTTGTTGGACGCTACACTTTTGTTGGAGTGCCTTCTATGGGAAGGGCTTTTATTGTAGCCATTAGATGCTACACTTCTATTTTGAGCTGTTGTTGGAGTGTCTTCTTCGGAAAGGACTTTTGATGTTGCTATTGTTGCTACTGCCTATTTTCTTCGTTGCTTATGATTTTGCTTGGTTTATTCGACACGACATTCTTTTTATCTACTGATGTTTGATGTGTTTGAACTGATATTGTTGTTGGCTTCATGATGGTTGATTGGAGCTCTCTTTGAGCTCATTAGAGTTCATGTTGGTTCAACCAAGAGCTTTCTTTTGATGCATGTCTACTTCAGCTTGAGGGAGAGTGTTAGAAGTTATCGATTAAGGGGTTCATAGCACTGTTCATATGAACAGTTCACAAGTATTGTTCATGTGAACAGTAACTCTATATTTGTTTTCTTTTTATGCCATTTATTTCCTTTTATGCCCTTAGTAGGGTTATGTCACATGTCACTATTATATATATTGAATGAAGTGGGTAGTTTCAACACGGTTATGACTCCCAAGGTTACAACCATCTCTTCTATCCTCTTTCTACCTCTTCATGCCATGTCAACAGCATTCGCGCACTTTAAAATAAGTCCAACCGGAGCATAACTTTATCATTACAACTCAGATTTAAGTAATCTTAGACATAATGGAAGCTGGTTTTATGTTATACCTAATGCAATAAGTCTCATGTAAAAATAAAATCATTTGACCAGTCAAACTTATTATAGAACAAGAGCATTTCTCTAAATGTTGATTTTTTATGATTTGATGTGACTAAATGTTGATTTTTAATGATTTGATGAAGTTTAATGTTGATTTTTATGATACAAGGTATATATAGCTTACTAAATAATGTTAGAAAATAGGGAAAATAAAAAATAACACTTGGCCGCCTTGTTTTCCTTAAGGCGGGTGCTTAGATAGCCCTCCACCGCCTTGGTTCGCCTTGGCTCCATGACAACTATGCCTTCACCACAGCAGAATTTGCTGAAATCACCGGAATCTCCGAAGAAGGTGATAAGAGTCTATTGTGCTTCTAAGAGGACAGCTTCTAAATTTCTGTTCCCGGATGAACTTGCTGAGATTTGCCATACTTCAACAGGTGGAGAAGAGGGTTGGGCTAAGTTCAAGAACCTATGGCCCACACTCGAAGTGTTTTGCCGGATAGTCCAGTTCAATGCGGTGCCAACAGGGAGCCACAACAACGAGGTGTCATTACTTCAGGCTTATGTCACCTCCTGCCTGTACACAGGGGAGCAAATATGCCTACCATATCTGATGATGCGGCACATGACTCATTGAGCAGATCACCCTACTGAAGAAAACCTTTTCTATGGTAGGGTGCTTACTAGTGTCTTTGGTTATTTTAATGTGAACTTCGACCGTGAAACCAAGGATAGGCACAAGCAGTATCCGATTGATGGCAACTCCCTACAGAAGATGGAGAGAGCCCCAATGTTGGCAGTGATGTCCAGGTTTTAGTCTATTGTTCAGGGGGTTAGTTTCTTACCGTTAGGGTTTAATTTATTTGATGTTTAAGTCTTAACATAGTCCATTCTTGGGTGATTTGTTCACTCTTCTGTTGGCTGGTTTTTGTCCATGTTCTACCCCAGCTGATTGGCTGTTGTGGTGGTAATTAGTTACTGTTTGGGGATTGTTTATGTACTGCCATCAGTACCTATATTAGTGAATTATTGGAGTTGTTTGTTGGTCCTACTTGGGGCTGGGTACTTTTACCTAGTCTTACATTAGAGATGATTCCAGAAACCCATGGTGGTTAGTTGTTCACCATTGATGTGTGGACTTGGCTTTGATAAGGGTAGTACTTCCTTAAGTATGTTCTAGACTACAGATTTCCCTCAAGGTAAAATGCTTTGATTCAAGAAAGGTTTACATTTTGGGATCACCTGTCATGGTTGGATATGGCTATGGGTATGGTAGGTCTTACATAGTGCGTTTGGGATGAGGTTTACATGAGGTTTTTCTTTGTGGTTTTTTTACTGCATCTTTTGAGACATTTTCTGTGAATATTTTAATAGTATAGTTAGATAGATTTTTTACTCATTAAAAATATAAGGCTCAAGTAAATGAAGGACAACTGGTGGAGAGCCAGTTAAGGAAGAAGTGGAAATCTGAGATGAGATTCAATTACTCAAAGTTGCAGGGGAGAGAGGGAATCACACAAGAAGAAAGGGGGGAAGAAGAAGATAGCACATTCACTCTGGCCATGCAGGCACTCACAAACACTATACTATTTCATTCTTCAAATCTGAATCTTGCGATGGTTACATCCTACTATTTAAAGACAACTCCTAATTGTAATCTAAAACTGAACTGAAATTAAACTCTAAACCAAACTCTAAAATAGAATTTGAAACCAAATAGGCAAATACTATTAACATTATCTGATTCTAATAAAGAAAAAAATTATAAAATTACAAAATAACTGAAAGTAAGTCCTTATATCCTACTGGACCCAAAATCAATTGGATCCGGCTCATCTCCGTCTGGATACCCAAATGATTTGGATCGTTCCAAGGTAGTGCACCTGCATCAACAACAGCTACCCAAACCAAAACATCCCATGGATAATTTTTCTTTTTTTCTGTTGAGGCAAGGGATTAATGAAAGAATAAGAGGGGATGGATTGAGCAATCATATACTTTACTCCCAAATAACTCCAAAGAAATTACCTAACTGTTCCTTTTAAGTACCATCAGAATTTGGAAGAAAAAGAAAGTAACCTGAAAATTTGACGAATCGAGGAACTTCTGACTCCCAGTGTCATAAATGAAGCATTTATGGAAGGATGATAAGATTAGTGTCCTGAGATGCCATTGTCCCGGTGACAATACTCCTTTTCCTAATTTTTTATCACTTTTTGCATCCTGAACTTTGGCCTTCTTTCTCTTCTGGCTCAAACTAATTTGGGCATCACCACCATCAGTAAGATAGCGGGTACAACTCTCAAGTAAGAACTTGAAGTAGGGAATGAATAAGGATCTGTGATAAAAATAAGAAGAGTCTTTTAATAGATCCACTCAGAACAAGAACTGATATCAAATAAATTCGTTGACTGTAAATGAAGTGTATGGGAATATCTCTCAAGCTAAATAAGTAAAATAAAGAAAACTGAGAGGAAAACAAATTTCAATGTGAATCCATTGAAACTGGTCACTTGACCTGAATGTTGAAAGCAAATCAAATAATGCTTGAATAATCACATACACAAAATGATGAATGACAATAATCTAGAAATTGAAATGTCAAATGCTTGAACCTTCCACATCAAATCAAATAGGCCCAAATTCTGCAAGTAGGGGCTCCCAAACAGTGAAAAAAAGGGGGGAAAAGAAGTAATAAAAGAAAAAAAAGGGAGCTTGGGGGACGGATGCTTTGCAAACCAGGTAAAACTGAATAGTAGAATAGAGCAGGGAATCTTAGGTCAAATAAGAAAATACAACAAAACAAAGGTTTGGATGTTTAAATTTTTCTTGAAATAGACTAGCCATATAAAAACCCTTTTAAGTATCAACAACCCCACCTCCCTCCCCCCCCAAAAAAAAATCATATTTGACCGGGAAAAAGTTGTCTAGTGGTGCATTTGAACTCAAAAAATTAGAGATTATCAGATATTAATGACTAACCGGTGCTGCTCAGCAAGTTTATTGATCAATCTGTAGAAAGAAATAGCTCTATCCAAATTCCTTCCTTCCATACCCCCATTTCCTTCCACTTCAGATTCTGCCCATTCAAGACTCCGAATGAAAAGAGGCTTGAACATGGTCTCAGTGAGTTTCATCGTCAAGACAACCATTGCATTGATAACACTCAGCTCTACAGCATCAACATTTTTAACTGACACAGGACGCTGACGACGAAGATCAAGTGCTAGTAAGCACTGTTCAAATATCTTTGCATGATTAGATCCAACTGATGACCGATCCATTACACCAACTAAATTTGCAAGCATTTCAAAAGAAGTTGACAAGCTTGACTCCCCAGATTTGATGGCTCCAGGGTATATCTTAAGCAAAGGAGGAAGGGTAAGGCGAACCTGGACAATTAAATCAAGATTGAAGATAAGTTTTCGCAGAGACCACCCAAAACATATTTTGATGAAGAAATCGACACTAAATCATGGCAATAATAGAAGATAACCTACTGGAATTTTCTCAGTAAGCAGCTTTCGCACTACATCGGCTTTCAGTTTCATCTTTAGATCTGATCCAGATGCATATTCTGGATGCAGCACCATAATGTCTATAATATCTCCAAGATATGGGTTCAAAAAACCACCAAGCTTGTCTATTACTGCTTCCAAGGTCACAAGAATAGACATCAGAAGAGATTCCTTGAAACCAGAGAATCCAATAACAGTTCTATCCAGGTTATCCTTGGATTGTGTAGCCACGCATGGGGAGACTTCATGAACTCTATTTGACAAGTTTCCCATAATGTGAGGAAGATCAGCTAGTGCCCTTGGACCAAGCACATTAATTAGAGAAGCGGTGCTCTGAAGGCAGCTGGCAGAGAAAGCAAAGTTAGATGAACCAATGTGCTTCGAAACAGATGCAAGGCATTTACTGAAGATAGATTTGTTTGAAGGGAACTGGTTTGCCAAAACATCCAGGGCAGAAATTGCTGCCAATTTGAAGGGAGTATCAGAATCATCTGTAGAATCATCAATCAACTGAACAATTTCTGCACTCAGCTTGTCAAAGGCCTCGCAAGCATTTCTATCCAAATGAAGCCAAGAATAACTTGAATTCTGATGTGAATTACTCCTCTCTTTACTCTTTGTCTTCATGGCACGGTATTTAACGGTTTCACACAGAAGCCCAAGAGCCTGCTCACAAAGAAAACAGAATAAAATTCGCTTGTAAGTCATAAAAACATTATATATATATATATATATATATATATACATGAGATGATTCCCAGCCAATCAGTTCAACACATGGCAGGAAATCCACATACCCATTGGTCGACCAATGTGATGGCATGTGTATATCCCACAAAACGGGCAATCAACCTTTTTTGTGTTCCTCTAGAAAAAGCCCTTGCCAAAACTACCGTTGCATGATATTTACCATCATATCAACCAGTTCTTCTAAGGATTATCTTTAATAATTCCCACAGAAGGATCCAACAGCATGACAGGATAGTAAGGTCATCCAAATAGTTAATAAATGGTAAAAGCAACATTCAATTTAGCACCAAAAATGATACATGCAGAGACCTCTCTAACCATGTTAGTCATATATATCATTAGACTTTGGGTTGAAATTTGGGTCAGGTCAGATCAAGTTATGACTGATTTTCTATTTTAAGGATTCGAATCTGGTTCCCAAAAACACCACTTCAATTGCAGTGTAAAGTGTTAACTAGGTTCTCCATGTCTCCCAAATATGAAGATTGAAATTCACAAGAATACCACCATACCTTTTTTTTCACATTTATATCTACATGGCCCAGTAACAGAGTAATGCACTTCAAGAACGCCGAGGGGATCATGCCCTTTGTTATAATCCTCAAGGAAGTATGCATACACTCCTTCATTTCTTTCCTGATGCCAATAGGAACATTCAGTTGCTTACTTCTGGTGTTGATAAGTTGCAAGTGCAAAACAACCTGCTCCACTAGTGCTCCAAGTATTTTCTGTGAAATTTATGGAACTCATCATGCAAGACATTAAAAAATAAAATTCAAACATGAAAATGTAATAATACATTACGCGGCACCTATCAACAAAAAAATAATAATAAAAAGAAATATTCTGCAAAAAAGAGTTCAGTTTCACAAAATAAGTTCAGAATAAAATGAGAAATCACAATGGAACAAACTACATAATACAGTTTAATTAGCTGTAAGCCTCTCCACACTTCAAACATATGGTATACAACACTGCTGAAAAAGATCTTCATTTCTGTATAGGAACAATGCACCAGGAATAGTTTCAGAAGTGGCTGAACCTGTTGAAATGATTATAGTTCTCAGCAGTCATTTTTTCTTTTATACTGAGATAACGATGTTGAGATGGACACGTGGCAAGATTAGAAAAGAAAAATAATAATAATTTGTTGCGGGGAACCAACTGGTAACATCTATTGTTACAGGATTTTGGGAGTTAGCTGAGAGGATCTAGTCATAATTAAGGCTGATGACTGCATCAGTCCAAACAATTGATTTGATCATACCAAGATACTAGAAGGGAGAGGAAAGGCCGAGAGGACTTCGGGCCCTGCCATTTGTAATGTTGCTAGTCAGGAGCTTCTATTTTAATCATGTGAGACCTGCTGGAATACCAAGCTTTCTGTTCATTGAAATTTGAATTATTTTAGACTGTTTGGCAAGAATTCCTGTATATTATGTGTGAAATCCAATTACAGAAGCATAGAAAGTTGAAAAAGGTACTTAGATTGAAATAAAACATATTGTACAAATCAAATACCAAATTACTCAATGGATTATGTTAGAATATTGATTCAAGGAAAAAAATTAAATGCTCCTCATATGTAACCATAATCTGGAAAGGAAAATATTCAGGATTGAACTGAGGTTGGTACCTGAATGTCCTCAGACTCCTCCCCAGATTCAAGCTTAAAAACCAATTCTGTGTCCTGTAATTTGTAACGAATAAAGTGCATTGCACATAGCAACTCCATGAATTGCACTTGAGACTGATCAGCCGTTCCTATTTGTTGAAGAAGCATAACCAAAGAGGGAAGCCATATCATGCATGAATACTGCTCGCATACTTGTAGTGCAAATATGTACTCCCATTCCTTTTGGATTACAGAAACAAAATCTCCGGTGGTATATGTACTCCCGTTGGAGAATGATGTGAATGTCCTTGATACCAAAGATCGAAAAAGAAGGAAAAGCAATGAGGCCAAGCAACTCTTCACTCCCAGAATCCTGCAAGTCAAGGATGTCAACCCAAGCATAGGGTAAATGAGAAAACTGTCAGCAATAATTATGTCAAAGTTATACCTTAAAAGGTAAACCATGATTGTCAGCCTTCGATGCGCAGCAACCGCAGGCAACACATTTGTAAAAACCTGAAAAAACACATTCAAGAAATCAGCACATATTAACAAAAGATTAACAGCATTATCAACATGACAAAGATCCTTAACAACCAAGGTCATTCTTCAATACTTGTTTATATACCTGAAGCAGTTCCTCTACATTGTCTGTTTTAGATAGCCAGCATGGAACCACAGCGGAAATCAGATTCTCAAACACACGTTGCGAGTGACTGTCACTCTAGAGAAACAGATGGATGGCAAATTCACACAGTAAGTTGCAATGAGAAGGCATGAAAATTAATCTGAAGCACTAACATAACAGCAATTAGGATAAACACTGCAAGTCATTTAAGCTCAATCAATATTTGGTAGTTAAAGTAAGAAGCTCTACACAATGAATAACATCAAATCAACGGAAAATGACCAACCTGTGTAACAGCCGACTCCCCAATGACAGTAAGGATATCAAGGATATGATCTAAAATTTTGTCTGGACTGAACTTTGCAATAGAAGATAACAAGGAGAATACATGATTGCGAGTCACTGCATCCTTTGCAGCACGTGCACATTCAACCAACAATTTTATGTCAAAGTCACCAACTATGCCAGCCTGCACACAGAACAGGTGCTCCTCGTATTTCAATAAGCATAAAACTATTAAAGGAAAGCTGATGATAAAGAGAAATTATTATTGGACTCCAAATGGCAAATGGTATTTTGAAGTTCTTGAAAAGGTAAGACATACCTTGAGGGAATTATCATATACTAGAGAAGTACTAATATCTTCAAGGATTATTAATACTCTATGTTGAATGTAACATATTGTGCTGGTTATAGTTTGAGAATCCACATTCGAAGGGTCAAGCAGTTTTTCATCTTGGTCAACAAACCCAAGTAGCCAGCCATCAGTAAAGATTTTTCTGAGAAGCTTAAATAAGGGCCCAATAAGAGAAACCCTATGAAATCAGAATTGCATCGAGTTAGTATGAAATAGCATCTAGTGGCAGGACCCATATGCATTGGAGAAATGGCATAATATAATAAGGAACGGAAGTGCTAACTGGAAGCATACCTGTTGACTATATCTTTCTTCAGCAACATAACATCAAGGAGGGAGCTAAGAAAAGAAACGGCACCTTTTCCTTTAAAGAAATGGTCATGATTTAAGTCATAAATCTGGGGTCTTATTAGTTTCTTTTTCTTCCTGCCATCTGATGAAGCAACGAATTGGCCTTCTTCTGCAAGAATTGAATCAAGCAGCCTCCCAACAGTGGAGAAAGTTATCTGGAAAATTTGAAGGCATAACAGTTAAGACACAAGATATGGGAACTAATTACTTAACATAGAGTGAAAAACACATTAAAATGTCAAATCCATCCGTTCATCGCTGACTTAAATGAACTGTAATTATCTAAGCAAGAAAGAGACACACAGTTGGCACAAATACACACACAAGAATCATCATCTCGTAGAGGAAAGCATTCACTCTTTTGGCACTAAGATTTCCATCCCATGTAAGTATTTATTAACATGGAAAAAAATTACATTGAAATGCATGGTGCATGCAAGCACTAAGCCACAATTGCACAAAACAGGAAACTCTCTCTCTCTGCCCACAATAGGGGACAGATATGTCATTTCATAGGATGAAGGAGAGAAATAAAAACAGGGAGGCACTAGTCTACACTACACAACCTGGCAGCGTTCTTTTCCCCATTTTTATATGATTGAGGGCTAGGGATATTATTTATTACTTCTTTAACCATTTTTCATAACAGTGCTGTGCGTGAACTGACATCTTCTGAAAGATTCACATAGATGTAATGATGCTCTTCTAAAAGAAGCCACTTCATTATATAGAAACTACATTGCATACTCCCTGACCCTCAATAGCATGAAGTAACGCATTACATTACATAGGGAATCCCTGTCCTCTGGAATTGACATTCCTCTTAATGCATAGAGATATTATGCAATGATGCTCTTCCAGATGAGAATGTTCGATTACATTGAAATAGAATTAAGGTTCGCTACCTCAACTGCATCAACACACACAACCTCCCTAAATTAGAAATCCCCTTCCCCTACATTTCATTTCTAATATTCTTCACAAGGGCCACAGGTAATACATGATCCAATCCAAACCAACCATCCAAAGAAATGTCAAGCTTAATGCACCTTAAAATATATTGACGTAGGATGGGAAATGAACAACCCTAACCTAAGAATACCATGCACAAATGGAATGAGGAAAAAGGGCAGTAGAGCATGTAAGGAACTGGGGATAAAGTAGATTAAATTTTATGGCCTCATAAGTCATAATATTACAGAAAACAAATATATAGGAGTTTGACATAGGATCTTGACATGTACAGAATAATTTTTGCCATATGGTTTGTAGAACAGTAGAAGAACATAATTTAGGGAATAGTGAGAGTTACTGGGTTCCATGAAAGGAAACTCCAAGTTAACATATGAACATGACATAAGAACTAGCTTAAAGCCTATAACATGAATTGTCCATATGAAGTTGCATAACTACCAACTTTCAGCCTCACATGAATTGTCATACTGTTTGAATTATTTTAAGGAGCAGTAAGTAACCCATACAATGATTACAACCACAATCTTTAACCTCTTCAATACCACAACAGTAGTCGTATCCCCCCACAACCCACCCACCCCCCCCCCACCTCCAAAAAAAAAACCTAAAATTACGAAACCCAACCCCAATATCCTTCACAACTGCAGATCTAAACTTCAGGATTCCACATATGAGGAGCCAGCATCAGAGTACCTCTCAGCAATAACTTAAGAATCCAGACTCCAAGTACATGCAAAAAAAAAAATCACCTCCACCCACTTACAATGAAGATACGCTCCATTAAATCAACGACGATCAGCCCAACACATTCCAATTGAGGCCTCTTAAATCAGAGGACAGGGGATACGGACTAAAAACCACATCCTTGAACAATTATATTCCCAGGGAGCCACAAAGATAGGAGATGGAAGAAATTTCTCTTTCTCTAAAAAGTACACAAATGATAAAAGTTTGACAGAATATGTAAATTGTCAAATTGAAGTTCTTTTTTTTTTTGGAATTAAGAA
>NW_024869086.1:13734-37373 GCF_013358625.1 Macadamia integrifolia
TACAAGGCCCCAAACGGGGAAGGAAAACACAAGAAAAATGCTCCAACCCATAGGGGGGGAGAGGGAGCAAGAGAGAAGAGGGTAATCCCTAGGAATCAATAATGAGCTTGTTCCTTGGGAGTCTACAACAGGAAGACAAGGAATCGAAGAGAGCTTAAAGGAGACATCAAAGTAGATGGCATTCCAAATCTTATCAAAGGATTTAGATTGGAAGTCCATTTATGAATATTGCACTACTTCCAAACGTGGTTGATTGCAGCTCCAAAGGCGAGCTTGCCAGCAGTATCACAATAGATTTTCCGGCAAAGGTCATGTCAAATTGCCAGCAGAGTCAAAAATTGAAGATGGTGTGCTCTCTTAAGGTGAGTTTGAGATTAAACAAAATCTTTCCATAAGGTCCCTTGTCTCAAAGGGCTGAAATAGGGACAGATAGAGTTAAAAGTTTCACCAACTTCCCACGTGGGACTAGTGCTCAGATAAAGCTGTTAGAGGGTGTTGTTTTCAATCGACTAGCCAAGGTGAAGACTTGGAGTCAGTCTAGTTAGTTCTTTTTTGTGGATAGGGAATTCCAGGTGAAAAGGGTAGCCATGGAGCTGGATGTTGTATCCGTCTTATAGAAGAGAACTTTCTATATGTTGTTATGGGGTTTGTCAGCAAAGACCTGGATCATGGATGAGTGTTTTAGGGCTTTGCATTCAGGTGGGGCTCTTCCCTTGTTCCTTTCCAGCCCCTGTAGCTTTGTCTTCCATTACTGCTTCTTTTCTTTTTTCCCTAATAAGTTAATTCTTGTTCCTACTTTTCAAGCTTAGTTGAGAATCAAAGATTTAGAGAATGATCTGACTTGTCAGTAATGACAGAGTCTTTCTTATTTATAAGAAGATTACAATAAATCAAATAAGGGAAGTAGGATAACACTGACTAAGAGTCCCTATCTACAAGATATGCTGACTAAGCGTCCCTATCTAAAAGATTTACTACAGTAAATAGTAAATAATAAAACTTAACCAAGGTAGGAATAAAACTAACTACGGTCATCTCAACACTCCCCCTCAAGTTGGTAAAACACATCAGTTAACTGATTTGCAGTACTAACAAAGGGAATGCAGACAATCCCTTGGTCAAGCTTGTCTCTGATGAAGTGTCTATTAATCTCAATATGCTTGGTCCTATCATGCTGAACAGGGTTGTGGGCGATGCTGATGGCTGCCTTGTTATCACAATACAGACGCATAGGACCTTCAACATTAACTCGGAGATCACTCAATAGACTCTTAAGCCAGACCAGCTCACAAATCCCTTGGGCCATTGCGTGATATTCGGCTTCAACACTAGACCGAGATACCACGGACTGTTTCTTACTACGCCAAGTAACAAGGTTCCCTCCAAGAAAAGTACAATACCCAGAGGTAGATCACCGATCATCAATAGATCCAGCCCAGTCAGCATCAGTAAAGGCCTCAATCTTCAGGTGCCCCTGATTAGAATACAAAATACCCTTTCTAGGAGCGGATTTCAAATATCATAGGATCCGGTACACAGCTTCAAGGTGAGGTGTCCTAAGATCATGAAGGAAACGGCTAACAATTCCCACAGCATAAGCAATATCAAGCCTGGTGTGGGACAAGCAGATCAGATGGCCAACAAGTCTCTGGTACTGCTCTTTATCAACAGAGTCACCCATTGCACTGCTCAGCTGATGATTGACCTCCATGGGGGCATCTGCAGGCTTGCACCCAAGCATACCTATCTCACTAAGGAGATCCAAAACATACTTCCTTTGGGAAATGAAGATACCTCTGTTAGATCTAGCCACTTCAATCCCAAGGAAATACCGAAGGGTTCCTAGGTCCTTAGTCTCGAACTCTGCTGCTAGTAAGGCCTTAAGATTGGAGATCTCCTCATCATTGTTACCAGTAATCACAATATCGTCAACATAGACAATCAGAGCAGTGACCTGGTTACCTTTCGCCTTTGTGAACAAGGTGTGATCAGCTTGACTCTGTCTATATCCAAAGCTTATCATAGCTTTCATGAACCGACCAAACCATGCCCTAGGAGACTGCTTGCGGCTGTACAACGACTTCTTCAACTTGCAAACACGTTCGACACTGGAAGGAGTGGCAAAGCCAGGAGGAATATCCATAGAAATTTCCTCTTTAAGATCTCCATTCAAAAATGCATTCTTGACATCCAGTTGTTGAAAATTCCATCCCAGATTTGCAGCAACAAATAGCAATGCCCTGATAGAGTTCATCTTTGCAACTGGGGCAAAGGTTTCCTGGTAATCAATCCCATAGGTTTGGGTAAAGCCCTTAACCACCAGGCGTGCCTTTTACCGCTCAACTGTTCCATCAGCCTTTGGCTTGACTGTAAACGCCCACTTGCACCCAACTAATTTCTTTCCCTGTGGGGGAAGAACAAGTTCCCAGGTACCATTTTTGTTTAATGCTAGCATTTCTTCAACCATTGCAGCTTTCCACTTCAGATCATTTATGGCTTCCTTCCAACCCTATGGAATAGACACAAAAGACAACGAAGAAACAAAGGCCCTATAGGATGGAGATAAAGATACATAGGAAACAAAATTGGAGATGGGATGCTTGGTACAGGAACGAACTCCTTTTCTAACAGCGATAGGAAGATCGTCCACTGTAAGAGCAGAAGGTATAATATCAAGTATGGGAGGATCTGAAGAAGTAACAGGTGTAATATCAAGTATAGGAGAAATATTACCTGATACTGATGGATCCAATGGAGATGCTTCAGAAGGGTATGGCTGGTTACCAGTGGTGTCTTGCTCATTGGTGTCTTGTTCCTTGGACCTCCTAGTGTAAGTCATCACATCTCTTACAGGCTGATCTGGTGGCTCCCCCTGAATGAGAGGCATACCCTGAATAGGAGACGTATCAATAATAAAAGGAGGCTCTTCCTCAAGACTCTTCCCCTGAAGAGGTGATGTGAAACACACCTCAGACTCATGAAAAGTGACATCCATAGTGACATACAAGCAGCGAGTAGGAGGGTGATGACACTTATACCCTTTTTGAGAAGCCGAATAACCAAGGAAAACACACTTAAGAGCCCAAGGATCAAGCTTGGACCTTGAAGGAGAGGAATTATGGGCAAAACAGACACACCCAAAAACCCGAGGAGTAAGACTATAAACAATTGTAGGATCAGGGAGAAAAGAAATTGAGGACTTAAAGTTAAGTAAACTAGAGGGCACTCAGTTAACAAGGTGGGCAGCAGTAAGAACGGCATCGCCCCATAGATATTTAGGAACACCAGTAGCAAACATTAGAGCCCGAGCAATGTCAAGGAGGTGATGATTCTTGCGCTCCGGGATCCCACTTTGTTCAAGTGTCCTAACACAAGATGTTTGGGAGAGAATGCCTTGAGAATCAAGGTATTTCTGAAACTCCCCATCTATATACTCAGTGCCATTGTCACTACGAAGGACTCGTATAGTGGCATCAAACTGGGTACGAAGCATGGCATTGAAAGATTTAAAACAAGAGAAGGCATCAGACTCATTATGCAACAAGTATACCCATGTCAGACGAGTACAATTATCAATAAAGTAATAAACCAACGAAAGCCATTCCTATCAATTGTCCGAGAAGGACCCCACAAATCCGAATGAATAATAGAAAAAGGAATGTCACTTTTATTTTCAGTAGGAAAGTAAGAAGTGCGTGTATGTTTAGCAAACTCACATACATCACACTTAAGTTGTTCCAAACAACAATGTTTATCTAAAGTAGGAAAAATGCGACGTAAAATATGAATAGAAGGATGTCTCAGACGACGGTGCCACTGGTGGAGTTGAGAGAGAGAGCTGTTAGAACGAAGAGTATGCACTGCCACAGGAGGAGGCACAGCCGGTGGAGAATCCTAGTAGAGCCCATCACGGACCTGACCATACCCAATCGTTGCACCAGATCCTAAAAAAAGCAATGGGTAGAAAAAAAGTGAATAGAACAATTCAACTCCTTAGTTAAACGATAGATGGAAACAAGATTAGCACATAATTTTGGGACATGCAACATAGATGGAAGAGAAATTGTAGAGGCACGGGAAATGGAACATTTACCAGAAATGGGGGACAAGGAACCGTCAACCACACGTACCTTATCCCGACCGGAACAAGGAATATAAGTATGGAAGACCTCAGAGCTACTTGTCATGTGATCATTAGCACCCGAATCAAGTAACCATAAGGGAGAATGAGAGGAAGAAACAAGGAAATTACTTGTTTGAGCAAGGTTGGACAAAAAAGGAGCAGGAGAAGTGCCTAACTGTGTCATTAGTTGCTTGAGGGCAGCCATTTGATCTAGAGAGAACGGAGCAGTAGTGGAGGGACTGTCAACAGACTCAGACAGATGGGCCTGGGGGCCTTGTTTTCCAGTTTTGCTGTTACGCCCACCCTTGGGACGACCATGGAGCTTCCAACATGTTTCCCTAGTATGGCGAGGGCGACCACAATAATCACACTAAACAGCTTCCTGAGTAGGGGTAGAACCCTTAGACAGGATTTCAGCAGTCGGAGTAGCTGATAGTGCAGACCAAACAGGAATTGTAGAGGGTACCATAACAGAGCGACGATGATCCTCAGATGGAACCAAGTTATATGCCTGGAGAAGAGTCGAAAAAGTTTCGCAACCCAAAATCTGTACCCTGATCTGATCATATATTCAGGATTAAGACCTGTTAGAAAGTCATACACCCATTCCATGTCACGCTCCTTCTGAAGTGTACCAACATTAGTAAGACAAGCCATAGGGACTGGGTGATAGAAATCCAGTTGTTGACATAGGCTGCATAAGGTGGAATAATAAGTTGAAAGAGACAACCCTTTCTGAGTGGTGGAACGAACGGTTCGACGAATCTCATAGACTTGAGCATAGATCCCCCCCGAGAATAGGTTTGCCTTACTGCATGCTAGAGATCCTTAGCAGAGTTAAATGGGACAAAGCTTGGGCTGATAGAAGGCTCCATAGAGTTGATCAGAAAGGACATAACAATAGCATCATTGGCTAAACAGGTGTTAGTAGCGACTGGGTCAGTCGGTTGAGGAGTGTCTCCAGTGAGAAAACCAGAGAAGTTATTCCCACGGATAGTAAGGAGGCAAGTGTCAACCACGTGAGGTAGTTCTGACCATTAAGTTTGATTGGTCCAGGATGAAGAGTGGACTAATTGCTTAAACGGTGACCACTAAAGACCTCAGAGGAGGCAACAACAACCTTAGCATCATCATTTACTGTAGTCATGGCTAAGAGAGAAGAACACGTGGACTGCGCAGGCAGGCGCAAAGGGGCTCTGACAGAAAGCGCTGATGGCAGCGACAAGCACAGATGCAGGCGTAGGCAACAGAAAGCGCAGGGCAGCTGCAAGAAGAGAGACGACGGCGGCGAGGCTCAGGCAGCGATGTCGCAATGGAGGCAGAAGCAGGAGCGGTGAGAAGGCGCAGTGGGTTAGGGCTTAGGTTTGCATGGAACGGGTCTTAGTCTACCATGCTAGACTAGGAGGCGAGGGCCCCCGAGGGCTAAGAAAAAAACCAAAAAGGAAGAAGAAAAAAATTTTAGGGTTTTTGGCTCTGATACCAAGTTGAGAATCAAAGATTTAGAGAATGATTTAACTTGTCAGTAATGACAAAGTTTTTCTTATTTATAATAAGATTACAATAAATCAAATAAGGGAAGTAGGATAACGCTGACTAAGCGTCCCTATCTACAAGATACGTTGACTAAGCGTCTCTATCTAAAAGATTTACTACAGTAAATAGTAAATAATAAAACTTAACCAAGGTAAGAATAAAACTAACTACAGTCATCTCAACAAGCTTTTTCACCACAGGTCACCTTTTTTCCCCTTTTTTTAATCTTTTGTTGAGAACAACAAATTTATGAGAAGAAGAAGACACCACATGTCATATATTGCTACTAATCTTTTTTACTTATGCCCTAATGTGGAAAAGGATAAACAAGAAGAGAAAAGAGAAGGAAGAAAATAAGTTAGCAGACCCAGCATTTTACTACTGACAATTACAATCATCCACAAGATAACAATAGCTAAAATAACAACCAGAAAACTATGAATAACAACAAGACAAGCTCTCTGGCATCTAACAAACAGTCAAACAAAAATTGGGGAGAAATGAGTTTGAGACAGCAGAATCAACTGACATTTACACGCAGCAGAGCCTCTCTAGCTGCATTTTGTATATCGCCATTCTCATTCCGAAACAGAGAAACAAGTACTTGAAGAAGATGATCCTGCCCAAAAACAAGAGAAATGGTAAAACTTGAGTCGTAAAGCAGTGAGCAACAAAGAAGCCAGGAATTTAACTGACAACAACAAGAATATCAGTTCATTGAACTGTTACTGAACACATAGTGAGACTTCAACGAATTATATTATACTATTATGTGTCCCAGTAGAAGCTATTGAAAATTGCAACCACGAAATGAATGTCTTCAGAGGGAGGGGAGGCCGGGAACTGGCAACATTTGACCTAATGCCAGACCACAAGCATTTTTCTGATTTGAGGAGGAGGAGGAGGAGGAGGAGGAGGAGGAGGAGGGGGGAGGGGATGGGGGAGCACATGCATGATCCATCACGTTGGGTTCTTTGTAGAAGCCAATTATTATAACAACTCAATCTCATATGAAAATTTCACAAGAAACAATTAATGAAAAATCACAAAACAGCATAAATCCAAACATAACCAACAAAAAGAAAAAATCAAGACAGAGACTGGAAGCTAACAAATTAAAAATTAGAATCATAAATCTAACCATTGGGATGTTAGTTCTACAACATCTATATATCCAAGGTAAGGATGAGATTGTGAAATTGGTTAACAATGTGCATAAATCCATTACAAGAAATTGGTTACTGTGATGTATAGATTGATGCTGCCCCTCCCTAACAGTTCAATCTGTTAGGTGAAACGGTGGTGATGCAGATCCAGGTTCCCAAAAAATGGAATCGAAACGCCTATGGGCCCACTCAAGAATTAATAACTCAAATATCAAAGTATAATGGCAGTTCTATAATTCATTTGGAGTTGCAAAGGAGAATGGCACTCTTGTAAATATCCAGAATTTCTAATGTTAAATGGGTCGGTCAAGAAGAGTGAACACAAGTGGGAATTTGATTTATTGTTCAGGGTCAGATTTGGAACTAAAGGTAACTAAAGGACAAGGAAGTATTAAGATGCTTTCTAGGGGTATAATGGGAAACCAGAATAAGGGTCTTTAAAACAAAACTGACGATCTGGGTTGTCTTCAACCTTTGGACAGAAACAAGGGCAGTAGAAACAGTAGATTTTAGGTGATCGATCTCACCTATGTGAACTCCACTAAGTAAAATTTCAGGGATTAATACCCAAGCCTCAGCCATATCGATAGCAGCCCACGATAACTTGAACCAGCGGCTACAGATTAGATTAGAAAATTCTGAAACAAGGCCTGGCGACAAGAATAGCCATAGGTCTGGTTATGGTAGCAGGTTAGTTTCTCACAGAAGGGATCTTCTTTGCGGCTGAAATTCTACGGCTCAAGTCTTGTAAGATAAGGGTTCTTACGCCCTAAATCTCAGGCTCATCTGAGGAGAATCAATGGAGATCGATTTCGACAATTGGGGCTGTTTATGTAACCCAGAAAACAGAGAAGGTCAATATCAGAAAATAAGAAGAAGAAATAAACAGAGAGAGAATAGCACAAGGGGGTGGGGGGGAGAAGGTCACACGACCATGGTTATGCACCTACCCGGCATCATAAACACTCAATAATTCATCCTCAAAACATAGCCCAATGTATGGTATTACAAACCTATTTATATGAAAACCAAATTAAAACTTCCTATTTAAAGTCTGAAACTGAAACACAATTAAATTTCCTAATTACTTCCTAGGATCTAAAAAGCTAATAAAATCAGAAACAAAATAAACTCGAATTGGAAATTCCTACTAAGCCTAATATCTACTAAAATAAAAAATATGACAGATTTCCCCAAAATAAAAACAATCCTAAAATATCCTATTGAACCCAAAAATCAAACAGGAGCCATTTCGTCTCGGTTGAGAATGCCAGAAGGTTCAGCTTGGTTCAGCCTCGATTCTGCATCAGGTGGCTAACATGTTATCAGGGCAGGGAGGTCAAGTGTTCGACTCCTAGGAAATGCATCGCAAGAGTTTTCCCGACATTTCTTCTCTCCCTCGTTGCCCCACGAAGGAAATGCCGCTGAGCTCCATGTGCAAGGACCATGGAATCTAGGCCTGCACCTGTGGGGGTTATTTTGATGTATACGATGCTGCCCTTCCCTAACAGTTTGAGCTTTTAGGTGAAAAGGTGGCAAGCAGTTAACAATGTGCATAAAGCCATTATAAGAAAAAAGAGTAACGAAACCACATCTTAAAGTGATATTGTGATAATGAAAAAAATTCAGAGCCTGAACAGACTGAATCACCATGGTAGGGTGTGATTGGAATCACCACCAACAGAGAAGGAACTGCATCGCTACAGTCCCCAAGAACAGCATCAACACTGCTCCAACTTGTCCCCAAGTTTTGAAAATCAATTTCTTGAACCTTCTGCACACGTTCATGTGCGTGTGCACGTACATAAAATAATTTATCCATCATATTGGAAACACAGTTGAGATATATCACATTGTTTCACAACTATGCCTTGACATCTAGGCTCATCTAATCCCAATGAAGACATTCTTTCACCAATCACAAGTTCAAACTAGAAAGTACAAAAATAACCTGTTGCTCAGCCTTCAAGATACTGTATAAAGAGTGAGTGAGCTTTTGCAAGACTGTGACACAAGGCTGTATGATGGCAGGGTCTTCCGAGAACACACCATCCACCTGGGAAAACAAACAACACACGGCAAAGAATACATAAATAATTCCAGATAACAGCCTCTTAGATCCGCAAATTCAAAATATTGCACACAAATAGCTACAGCTACTTACTTGCAATCCATTAAATAGATGCTCTACAGGGATATCATCACCAAGTGAAGTATTTAGAGTAGCACACACCTAAAATCGTTAAATATGGAAATTTCAAAGAACAGAACATAATGGAACAAGAAGGCATTGTAAACTAAGAAAAAGATTATGGATTCAGTAAATTTACCTCCAGCAGAAGGCATACAGTCTCAACTTCAATCTTTGACAATTTTTTACCGGACTTATCAATCCCAAAATGATATTGAGTTCTACTTTTCAAAAGTTCGGCCAGCAATAAATTTATAGCTTCTATATTCATGATTGCAGAGCCGATTCCTTTGAACAATGATAAAACCATAAGCTGCAAAAACATTCATATTCATTTCATCTGTGTTTAAGATCTAAGAAAATTCTGGTATTTCAAAACCTGAAGTATGGGGCTTTGTTACAAAAATATAACGATCAAAAAAGCTTTTTGAGTATAACAACAAATGGTTACAAACAATATCTGCACATCACATACTGCTATAACCATAGAAGAATAGAATGACAGTTTAAAGATTCAGGGGAGACCTTTCCATATGCAGGGAGTTCTAGCGCCGAGCTCAGGATTAAATGTAAGATGGTTTCTTTCATATATTGATCAAACCTGAAAAGAGGATGTTGATTTTATGAAGAACATGCCCTTAATAGAAGTAAGAAATCCAAAGCTATGCGCTATGCAACCCAACATAAGATATGTTGAGCAATTGGACATCAGTAAATGCACCAGATTATCACTAAAATGCTAATATCTGCGAAAACAGAAAAAAGCAAGGAACTATGACAGGGTCTACTTATAGTGCCTAATAGATTCTGCAAATAGTACAAATAGAAACTGTCCATAGAAAATCAAGCACATGACAGACATATACAATGGGCAAAGCACTTTCTTCATCCTTCAATCTAAAGAAAGGTTTATCGCAAAATTCTACTTTCAAACTCGTGTTCATTCTTTGCTCTTTCACTCCTTTAATACGATAGATATATTGCTTAATTTAACATGCAAGAAACAATATAAAACCACCAGAGAGAGGGAAGAACCAAAGGCTAACACCTTTAGATAACTGAAATACTGAACTAATTAGATATGTAATGCTTCCGAATGGATGAAAAAAATATGAAAGTATGTCTAACTGTAATAAAACCTTTTGTCAGTATCCTGTGGTACCAAAAGGGTGTGGCAGCAAGAGCTAAGCAAAGACGTCAAACATGATGGAAGGAAGTCCCTGTCTGATGAAATCTGCCGTTTTTGCTGAACCATTAACCCTAACAGCTCCCTGAGAGGCGTCAACTTGCTACGAGTCAACATAGTGCCATTCCCTGTCATTTTACTACATCAGAGAAGAACAATAACCAGGAGAATGAAGAAAATGAAATCTAAAGACGATAAGCTATCAAACTAATTAATTCCAGAGAAGAAACACCATTTTTCCCACTAGAAACGTCCAAATGGCACCACAATTTGTAAAGCGCCTCGACACAATTCATAGCTGCAACACGCATATCCTGAAAAGGAAGAAAATAGATCTTTAAGAACCAATCTGTGCAACTTCCTAGTGTAATAATATAACAGCAAGAAATATGTGTGGCAAAATAGGCAAAAGCAAATACAAAAGCATTCAGTAGGCAACGCAATCATATGAAACCTGGTTGTCACTGGAAAGTGGAACAAAAACAGAAGGAACTCCTAGTAGAATTTCCTCCAGCTGCAAACAGTTGCTTCTTATACTCTTTCCCAAGGAAGCAAAATGAGAGCACATTGTCGCAAACCAATGAAGACTCTCAATTTGAAGTGCAACACAAAAACCTATGAGGAGAGAAATCGCACTAATGAGAAAACAGTGCAAATACCAAATATTCCCAGAACCAGACAACAGTTGTCGCCTTAGTATAAACTTAAAGAGGAAAGCCTGATGTTAAGTAAATGAGCTTCCAAATAAAGAGGATGCAAAAAAAAAAAGAAGAGGAAGAAGAACAAAGCATGCACAAACACCAAACCAAAGTACGAAAGTTCTATTCTTGAAAAGACTGGGTAAGGAAGTAAACTTGGAAGAAAAAATCTATATGTGCTGTGTATTAACAAATCCACAAAGTAAACAGAATCATGCAACAGAGATGGCTATGAAGAATACAATCAGAGGAAGTGAAGATACACAACCTTCTCCAGTAAAAAATTTGGCTAGAAAACGAACAGGAGAGATGTTGCATTTTGTCACAAGGAAATGAAGATGTTCTTTAAAGACATGCTTCAATTGAGAAGATGCAAAGAGGACAAACAGATCCTGAAGTGCACATAGCCACTCCCCATCATTAGCCTGCAGGTGAAAGAGGTTTACATAGTCAGAGCAGGTATCACTATCTGAATGGCATTAAAACCAACTAATAAAGAGGCAACTGTCATTATATAAAATATACATTGCCCCCATCAAATGAGAAAGAAAAAATATATATACAGATGAACTGCTCTCTACTGACCATGGCATCTCTTGCACCAGCAGAACTCAGGATCATCCAGAACAAGCAAATCAAAAGGTTTGCATTTAATTCCTTAAAATTGGAAACTAACAACTGATCCAATAATCCACGGCAACCCTTCTCCAACTTTTCAACGTTGAACTACACATCAGATGGTGCAGAAGAAAAAAAAAAACATAGATTAAAGAAAGAAGAGAAAATCAGTGGGGTAAAGCATAATCAGAAACATCAGTGTTATGATAGTACAATATAACAAAGAAGACTGCAGAATTCTGTTGCTGTACCTCCTCTGCAAATATGACGTCACCCCCAGACTCAATTGCATCCCACTCATGCTTGATAACTGGAAAGCAAGCTCGGAATAGTACCAGTAAACTATAAATATCTAGCAAGAAGAAAATAAAAAATCAGCCGTTGACAAAAGCTTGTACAATGCACACCTTTGTATTTCTATCTTTTGAAATCCATGCATACTTGAAAAGAATAAATGATCTAAAATCATTAATCACTGTAAACAACGGCAGGTTTTCAATAATAGCTGGCTATACAAGTATACAACATTAAGGACATCACCATGAGGCAGCAATTGAAACAAAAAATGGTATAATGTTTGACTTCACCATTCTGTAAACATAAATAAATTCTTTTGGTATGAGTTCTAACTAATGGTCAGGCTAGTATTTGGTAACCAAAAGTAAGGGTATGATGCAACACCAATAGCCATATTGGAGGAATGAAGACAGACGGCAAATATTGAACAGAATGACACCCAATAGTATCCATATATCATTTATATTCATATACTCCCACCATAGAGGACCATATGATCAACCAGGGATTCCTCCCCCCCCACCCCCCTTTCTCTGGCCCTCCCCTTATTAGCAGGCACAGGAGGGGATAAATATGCACACTGGCACGTGATGCAAACAAAAGCATGAGGGTAAGAACAGATCTTAAAGGCCCAGTAAGAGGTCCACGAGTCCATGGCAAAATGAGTTTTATCAGTCATTTAACAACTGCAGGACTATAACCCAGTACAAGTCCCACTTCCTCTGGGTCCCTGGGTCCCTGGGTCCCTGGGTCAGTCCTGACCTTTAGCACTTCATGCATGAATTTATAGCCCAAAAGGTAATAGACTCATAAATGTATCAAGGAGAGCAATGGAAACAAAACGTCCTTCCATGGGATTACCAATTATACGGGGGTGAAAAACATGCACTGAAACTTCTGCTAGAAGAGACTAATGATAACAACCACATTATTGAACAATCTCTAGCCATGGACAGCAACCAAGCAGCTTCAGGAAAATGGAGCTAGGCTGTCTTGGGCTATATGCCCAGCAGGAACCTGCCCAATTATTAAAAAGGCAAGATATAGGCACGCTAATCCCAGCCCATATAATGACCTGCCTATAAGCAATTTACCACAATAAAAATATATTAATCAGAGAACTGGGTGCCCAACCAACGGATGGGGGTATCAAAGGGTTGGTCCAGTCTGATCTAATAGCATATATAAGGGCCAGGACAAAACCAGACTGATAATTAATCCGCCGAAAGCTGCCGGTCTGGTTGGTTTTCAGTCCCTTATCAGTTTCTCTTAACAGTCTCTTTTCTGTCTATGATCAATCCGTCTCAGTTTTCATACATTTAAGAGGAAAATATTATATAAATACTATTTATCGGGCTTTTAAAGAGATTTAAACGTTGGCCAATTGTCAAAATCAACCAATTGAAGGTGTTTGGAAACTTCCGTGAAGGGCAAAAATAATTTGTATGAGCTAAACCTTCACTCCTAGGGAAAATAATGAGCATGAACTAATCCTTCACACCATTGATCCATACAAGAACGGTCTATTTCCAACACATTTAGCTCACTATCAACTAAAGGTGTCAATTTCAAACCGAAACCGAGCTGAATTAACCGGACCGAAACCCAACCGAATTTATTCGGTTCAAATTCGGTTCGAATATGTGTATGCTATTCGGTTCGGCTCGGTTTCAGTTTAGGGTGTCAGAACCGTTGGTTCGAACCGAAACTGAACCGAATTGCTCTTAGCATTCAAGATCGTTTTTTGCAAGCTCTTTTTTTTTTTATGTGGTAAGTGTTTTTTGCAATTTATCATCACATATTTACAAGCTAAGATAATTTTAGAGTTAGCAATGGCCATAAGGCCCATAACTTGAGCCCATTATGGCATTTGGTCCATCACAGTCATGGTTCAAAAGTGGAACCGTTTTCATAACCGAATTAAAGCTACATATCAGAACCGATCCGAATTGAATCGGTTCGAGTATCTAAATACAGAATCGAGTCGGTTCTCAGTTCGGTTATGGTACACCTTATCATCATTTGGAACCGAACCAAAACCGAATTGACTGACACCCTTACTATCAACATATAGAAAGTCGTTTCTGGTGTCATAAAAAACAGAAAAAAGAGCTTTGATAAGGTTCTCTCCAATCCAAAGATAGCCATTAAAACCTGAAAAATCATTTGAGGTTTTAATAGCTAGTGAATAAAAAATAGCAACCCATTGCACGAGGCTCCCGCTACTGCAGGGTCTGGGAGAGGCAAGTGTATGCAGCCTTACCCCTTGCTTCGCAGGAGTGGCTGTTTCCATGTTTCGAACCTGTGACCAACATGGTGCAATAGTGTGCAACTTAACCGTTTTAATAGCTAGTGAATGCTAATAAAAAAATCCACAAGAACCAAGTGATATGAAGCACATTCAGAGAGAGCATATATTTCAACCAAGGCACCAATCCAGACAAAGCCACCTGGACACCTATGATTTCGACAGACTGCCAGACACCAGAATAGTCCAATAAAGTAATGCACACCAGTTCCAAATAATGCTGCAATAGTTCCAAAAGGAAATACACAAAATAGAAAAACAAACTAAGATCTACTAATGGGGAGAAGTTAATAGAATGTCAAATATGAATCACAAATTAGGAACAGAACAGAAAATTGTAGACAATACAGTACTTACCTTCTTTCTGGATCATAAAAGACTGCACTATAACAAACAAGAACAATGTCTTTGCAAGCTCAGAATCATTGCAACATTCAACCAGCCAAGGCAAATGGTCTTCAGGGTGTGCTGAGAATATTTCAGCCAAAGCTTCAACTGTCACCATGTTAGCTGAGGTTATGTAGCTAGAGTTTGATTTCTGCATTATTTCAGATATTAAATACTTCAGTTGCATACCCAATAAAAAACCAAGGAATACACAATAGACGATATAATACATTAATACTTAATCACCATAACAGAATCATAGTAAGCAGTAAGCAGTTGCAATTCCTGATCAGATCCGCAAAACTAACACTCTGTAGCTCAAGGAAACCCAGCCAAAAAAAAAAAGCAAGGGCTGCACATGAGCCATGCTGGCCAAGCATAGATTATTTGAACCCAAGTATGTAATGCATCAGGCCATACTTGTACTATGCTCCAGCCGGCGCAAACTTCACAGGCTCAACTAAATAGTTGTTAAGGCGTCGCCTTGGTGTCCAGGTTTGCCTCGGGCCTAAGCGACTGTCGCCTTATTGCACTTCATGCCGTCTTATATTTTTTACCCTTATTCATGTTTTTATATTTTGTTATTTTATTTACTTAAGATATTATTCATAAATAAGCAAATACCCCCTATTGTAATCCAATAAAAATAGTTTCAAAATCAAATTCCAAAAGAATAAAAAGTCAACCCCCCGGTTCGAGAATAAAAATTGGATTTTTGGTTGTAGGGCGATTTTCAACCTTTGAATGCTACGATTTTTCTCAATTCTAAAAATTTTATAAATCTTATCATAGTAAAACATTGCTAAAAACCAAAAGTCCGGCAAAATAATCTTTTGTTTTGACTTCAGGTGATTTAATAGCATTCGCACACTATAAAATAAGGTTGACCAAAACATAACTTTGTCATAACAACTCAAATTTAAGTAATCTTAGACTTGTTGGAAAGCTAGTTTTGTGTTATACCTAATACAAAAAGTCTCATCTAAAAATAAAATCATTTGACCAATAAAACTTATTATAGACGAAGAGCATTTCTCTAAACGTCAATAAGTCATGTTGATTTTTTTATGACTTGATGTGAGTGTGACTATGTTGATTTTTATGACTTGATGTTAATTAATGTTGATTGGTTTTTTATGTCATAGGGTATATATTATAGCATACAGAATAACTTTAGAAAATCGGGGAAATAAAAAATAACACATGGGAAATTTGATCGCCATGACAACGCAATAGAGGGCGATTCACCGCCAAATCAATTAGCCATCCCTCAACCGCCTTGGGTCGTCATGATGCCATGACAACTATGTGAACTAATGTGAGATTTTTTCACATAATAGCCTTGAAAGTTATATGTGCTAACAACACATGAAAAAAAAAAAAAAAAAACAAAACAAAAAACAAACAATATCATTGTAATTACTACAGTTATAATAAATATAATATAATATAACCCTCATTCAAACTATATGAATAAATTAATTATAACTATGTAACATAAGATTTTGAAATTAGAGTAATTCCATGCTCTGAATGGGCCAAGGTCAGCCCACTAGCCCAGCCAAGCCAGAAAATCACGTTGGGCCTCAAAACCACAGACCAAATTCGGACTAGGCATAGACAGTCTTGGGCTGGACCAGTTCAATGCATGGCACAACCATAAATAGATCATGTATGTGTTGAGTACTTAATCTCGCCATTGGTGGTCAACCAGGCATTGACCAGAAAACCTGCCAGACCAACCTGAATCTATCCCTACTCCCCAGGTTAGGTTGGCATCATCAACTCAAATCATAACCAGCTTTCACACAGGTCACATCCTGTATTACCTTAATTGATCAACAAAATTAACATCTCATCCATTTCTTTTGGATTTGATAGGCGATGACCAAAAAAGGATATTATATAATACAAAGAATCATGTAAGAAGAAGATGCTGCCTGTTAGTAATAGAGATCACAAGAACAAAACCTTTAAGAATTCAATAAAGAAACAATAAATTTTCTCCGATCAGGCTCTGCCACCCATCTGGACAGCTGAACCTGTTAGCTACCATAACTCATTTCTCATATCAGCCACTGAATAAGCCGCCAATGCTAGAACAAACGAAATTTGATCCATTGGCAACTCAATAAAAACCTCCTGAGAATTTTTCGTTTCAACCTCTCAAGGTTAATAGTTTCTTAGATATTTAATTTTCTTCAAATATTTCTCCAGTACTCCATTTTCTTGCAATAGTTTCAAATAATTTCTTTCCTTCCCTGCTCTGCAGTAATGTCATGTAATCAACATAATACATGTTTACAGTTTTTCTATCTTTTTTTCTTTTTGGGTAGGTACAACATATGTTTACCTTCTCTTCTCTGAAGATCCCATCGTAGGTCCCAGAAAGTTTCTGATAAAATGGCCAGCCTATTCCACTGGCTAAATTCAAAGCTTTGACATTTAATCTCGATGTCTGTGCATGAAGAAAAAGATTATCAGGGGCAATAACAAAGTAAAATTGCAAACTAATGCACTTGGGTCAACTCCAAAAGCAACAAATACTATATTCACAGAATCTAATGTAAGCACCTTTGGTAGAATCAAAAGTAAAGGAAAGATCAGGGTAGCAACACACGTCAAACAGTCACGCCTATCATTTAAGATGAAAGTTGCGGATTCAATGCATAAGATAGCCACATCAGAGGCTCGAGATGTGGCAGGTGGCTTGCCTGCAGCAGGAAATCAAGAATGAAAAATGAGCAACAAAGAAATATATGAAATATCAAACCATTTTTTCGGTTGTTGGAACTAAAGACCATGAACCCTTATCATTCATCAAAATCTCTTTTAAGTTACATGATACCAAGAGCAGTTATCCCAGACTCATAAGCCATTAGAATATGGAAGTAACAGGCAAAGCCTCACCAGTCTCTCACCCTCTACTGTGCCCAACATAGTCTTTACTGGATTTTCCAGATTCAAACAGATAACCTCCAGGAAGCATCAAGGTTTCATACAGAAAGTAAAGATGGTCAACATGCTATACTTCCCCCGCCAACATCCAAGAGTCAAGACATGCAAAGCAGAGGACAGACAACCTCCACTTTTCGAATAATAAACAATACAAAAAGCAGCAGACCTCTAATCAAACATCATGACCGATTACACATCTAACATGATCATGTTTGATTCTAATATTATATGGTAGATTAATGTAAAAAGACATACCCAGTTCAAAAGGCTCCCGCTATTGCGGGGTCTGGGGAGGGTCATGATGTATGCATGGTTCAAGAAGTCGACCAATACCGTCAAAATTTTGCGCATTTCGATGGTATCGCAGCAATCGGATACCATATAGCCTGTGACTTTAAAAAGTCACAGATTTCGACATGTTTCAATGAAATTTCCCACATTTCAACCAAAATGTGGGAAATTTCGACTAAACCAGTTGGTTCGACCCTTTGGGGAAAATGTGACCCTCTCCACTTTTTTTTTTCCTCTGAGAAGTGGGAAACTTGGGGAAAAACTCAAGATCTCCCCCTTGTAAGAAAAAAACTTCAATCTAAGCTTGGGTCTTGCAAAATCCACCTAAGGAAGGCAGCTGATGTTGATGATGCATCTTATAGATGGGTAGTGACGGGCTACCAAAACAATTGGGCCCAAAACATGTCATGGGACGCATATGTGGTGCATTCAGAAGAGCGGCTACAACACCTGCAGTGGTACGCAGCTCATGGGCTAGAACCGCCTAGACACTCTACTTGGAATTGCCTTTTAAGTGTTGACTGTTGAGTGTTGGGTGTTGGGTGTTGGGTGTTGGGTGTTGGGTGTTGAGTCACATAACTGTTGAGTGTTGAGAGATAACTCATTATGATGTAATATTACTATTTATTTTGGATCCTTTGTATTATGTATTATGTACTTATGTAGATTGTAGACTACATATAGTGTAGAGCCTGTAGAGTATGTACTTATGTAGTATAGTTTCAGACTTTCAGTCAACGACTCAACGTACATTACCAAACTTTTGATTCACCCCACGAGTATGACTTTGTGTTCTTTCTATGAAACTAATTATGTGAATGTGTCAGAAATGTCTAAAATAGGATGTACACAAAAAATAGGCCACAAAAACACATTTTGGGGGTCGAAACCGAAGTTCCACCCAACCGGGGAAAAATTTCCTGGTTTCCTCAAAATTTCCCAGGTTTCAACCGAAATTTCGTTCTCCCTAGGGGTCGAAACCCGATACCATGCTTGGATGTACGCAGCCTTACCGTTGTTTGCGAAGAAGATGTTTCCTGATTGAACCCGGAACCACTAGGTCACAATGGTACAACCTTACCGTTCTGCCAAGGTCCGCCCCCATCAAATGGTGGATTAATGTAACCACAGTAAAACAGATCGATTGATTGAAATGAAATTCATCCTCTTTTGTTGGGAGAGGGGACTGTGGACTAATTTTTCCAATCAATAGTAAGATACCAATTCAGTGGAAAGTGGAGGTACAAAATGTAATTTTCAACAAAAATCCAGATAAAACTAAATATGGTATGATGGAAAAGCTAAACAGAGTGATCCACCATCTTTAACCCAACCACTGGTGAGCAATTTCAGTCAATTGACCATAATCCCAAGAAAACAAAGCTTGAAAGTAGAAGGGCAAAGCATAAGCATCTGTAATAGTGCAAGTAACCTCAAACCAAATCAATTAATCTGATAATTGAACTCATTGAACATTTAGCTTCATAATTAAAAAAGTCAAAAGATAGTGTGGTTGTTTTCTGAGCTAGGGATCAGAAAACAAGAGAGGATCTGGAAGTGCAGCCAAAGAGGAATGGTCAAACTGGAGAAAATCGATGGCCAAGCCACAAATGATCAGATCTAATCCAAACCTAGATCGAATTATCTAGTAAAGGTAAGGAACAACTCAGTCAATTCTGATTTCTGGTTCAAATCAAAGGTCTAGATCTCAAGTTATGATGCAGTTTCAAGAATAGCAAGTTGCTAAAATAGAAAGTCAAGATTTAGTAACTATTAAAAAATAACAACTACATTTGAATGAAGCGGAATCTTCGTAGATGGACGTTCAACTTTTGATCCTTTGATGAGATTTGGAACGTTATCTACTTTAATGTTAGCTCCAAACTTGCTACCCCCTCCACCATGTAAGGAATTCCCTAATGAACAAGCTCATTGTTGTGTCCTGGGGTTTGCCCTCTTCCCCCTCCCTGATGGTCTTGTCCCTTTGTACGGCTCGTCTCTAGTGGCTCCCCTCTCCCCGAGGCCGTTGGATATTCTCTCATCTCTTCTTAGGTAATGAATTTTTCAAAGGAAAAATAGCAACTAGAAGCAAAATTAGCAAGTCAAGTTCAAAAAAAGAAACAAGTAACCCAATTAGGAAACTCCGGTGAACTGTCATAGCAAGTGCATCAAAAATTAGTAACTAGTAGAGAATAGAAACAAAGGGAAGTACTGCTGTGACAGAACTCTCGTATAGCAGAAAACTGCCAACAGAGCTTAAGTTGCTGATACGTGGGCACTAGAAACCTGGTTGACACTTGAGAAGAAGGTAACAAAGGTTAGTGGGCAGAATAGCAACTTGAGAACAACAGAAAACTAGAACTTGTACGCACAAGGATGGAGATTTCAGAAACTGACCTTGAAAAGTGGACGAAGAAGGATAGGGAAAAAGGAATATGGACTAGGACTCTCACCTAAAACTTGACCAGCATCTCACCAGTCCATCTTGGCAAACCCACCAACACTGCTGCTGCATCTCATAGTAGCTCTCTGTTTCTCACGAAAGAAACGAAGCATTATGCTAAGGGTTTTTGTCAAAATCCCGGGGTTGGGGTGGTGGTATTGGCCCTTGCTCCTTTATTTATAACTTTAAGAGAAGTAATATAAAGGTAGGAACTATCCCATGTGTGAGCTAGAGAATTCTTACAACCTAAGTTTCTTCAAATGAAAAACTCTCTATAATTTTAACAACGTAGAAATTAGCTGTGAGATGCAATTCTAGTTTGCCATGGCACATTAGCTGGTTATTTGGGGTTGATATTGGCTCATCACTTACAACTTTGCAGGGCTGCATAAAACAAAGGGGCATGTTCCAGTACAAGACCCCACTTTTACAGGAGCCCCAGAAGGCATAAACTGGAAGCAGGACTGCATCGTTATAGGTATTCTTTTAGTAAATCATTATTTGTCAAGGAAAAAAAAATCAAAAAGAAGAAAACAATGAAACAGAAAATATGAAGCCTGACATCTCCAGTAATAAAAATTAAACTGGGGTGTGCCAACCACAAATAAACACACAGATCACGTCCTAGTTCGATGAAGCATGTACTTTATTAACATTAATTTTCAATGCCTCAATTAGTAACACCAATTCAATTGAAAACACAAGAAGAAAAATTACTAACAATTATACTACAGGCCAAGCTTGTGGCAAAACAGCAACCTATCACTGTCACACTGAACATAAAAGAGAATTCAAACCTGCAGAATAATTACCAGTCAAGTTTGACTAACTAGCTGTATGAGGCAATCTGTCTCAGCTACACACTAGAAGTGCTAAACAAGACATTGGATAAGATAAGACTAACTGTCAAAATAACAGTTCAAACCATCCATATGGTCCAATACGCACCAGTAAATAAAATGTGAATACATCTTTGGAGTATATCCCGAAATGCTTCAAGAAGATGAGGAGTCTCAATGACATCACGTAATCCACCAAGAGCAAGAGCCGCTTGAACAACACTGAGATCATCATCATGAAGCCGACGTAACAGTGCTTCTTGGATAGTTACAAGCTTCTGCACCATATATCCCCAAGAACGAAACAAAAAAAAAAAATTCAAAATCAAAATTTGTCAAGGAAAAATCCAAACATCCATAGAAAATCAGCTTGGCGAAACAAAGAACTAAGACGAGAAGACGTAAAAATAGAGAACAATTGTGAATACATAACGAGGAATTGCCATAAACTAACCCGGGAATCAACATCCTTAGCTTTCAGAATACCAGATGTCCCCAAACCAGAAAGTGTAGCACGTCGAATCTCCGCCTAAATCACATTAAGAATTATCACTTATCAGCCAGCATACCAACAACTGAAGTACCAATAAACATGACATTTCAAAGCCATTTCTGAGGAGCGTAAGGGACTTATATGTATAACTGATAACAAAATTTGACAATATTCGAAATATCAATAATACCTTTGGATGCTCCAAAGAGAACCAAATTTTTGAATCAGAGATCCCTGTTGAAATATTGAAACTTCCATCCATCATCATGCACAAGGTCTCTAAAACAGAACTTTCTTCATTGGACTGCACATTGGAATCCTGTTGATGCATCAAAACAAAAGCCTACTATTAGAACTATGGGTACACACCCCAGAAGGCTGGGCGATGAATTGAGAGAATAATTAAAAAACAGACCTCTAGGAACTTGCGAACAGAATCCCGCAGTTCAGATGGGTAATGCTTATTAATAGCAAACAATATTTGTTTGGCCCAGCTTCCTGGTGATTATTTCAGAACGAGAATACAAACATATGAGAATAGAAGCCAGCAAAAACTTCAAAAAAACAGAATGAGTTCAGAGTCTAAATGCTTAGTTATAATAAACAAGATACTGTGCCACAAAAAACAATGAAAACTAGAACTTAAAATTTTTTAAAATTGAAGATACCTGATTCAGCTAGTGTAGAATTATCCATTTTCTTTGATAGCTTCAAACAGGAAGTAAGCACCTTTGATACAATACCATCAATAAAGCCCTTCAGTGGAACTGTCTCCAAGAAAGTTATCAAAGCAGTGCAGGAGATATCATCCGAAGAGCTGGCAAAGAATTACAAGCAATTCGATAAGAAATGAGGAAGAAATATTTCTAGGAAAAAGAGTTGAAAGGAAAAAGGTAAAAAACCTGTTGTCGGCCAAAGATTTCAAATAAACAGACAGGAATTTCTCAATATTAAACTCCTTTGACAATCCCTTGAGCACTCCAGCCAAGTCCCTTAAGCAAGAGAAAGGACAATGCACAAGAAAGCTCATAAATATACACATCTACCACCAAAAACCGTTAATTAAGAGTAAGGACCTGAATGACTACCTAATCTCCTTGAGAATCTCTAAAGCCTTCTTGGGAAGCATTTGGACAGATTGCAACTAACAAAAAGTAATATCACCAGAGTGAGAATAGTATAGCATATACATTTTTTTATAGCAAATCATAGTATCATTTCATGTGAAATATCTGTGTTCTGAAAATAAGTAGCACGAAAATTCAACAATAATCTAAGTCCAAGAATGAGATGGCAGGCATGGAAGTGAAAGTATAAACAAGATTGCAATAAGTAAACAAACATATAAATGACTAGGAAGCTTCTGTCCCTATTGTCCAAATGGGTTCTTCAATCATTCAACAGGACGTAGGAGTCTTCTACGCCTTAAAATAATACACAAGTCCAAGCCCCCAGTTAGTTATAGGAAACAAGCCATGCCCACTGATACACATCCATCTATTTCCTCAGGACAAGCACAAGACAACCCAAGATGGGTATAAGCTCCAAAGTCATGCTGAGTAGGCTCGATACAGAACTCCACAGCCATAAAAATAGTGTGTAAATGTGTTCAAAACATCAACTTCTGAACATATAATCATAGAAGAGCCTTCATAGATTCAAACAATTTCTTCAGATTTAAGCAACCCGCTTAATCAAAGTCATTTTTATAAGGTTCCTAGATAGAATCAAACATAGTTTTTAAGGCGCTGGTAAGGAGGCGCTGATGCGGTCTAGAGATGGCAAGATGCCTTACCAACACCTTGGCGCTGATGCGGTCTAGAGATGGTAAGGCAGTGCTCCACCTTACGTGAAGTGGCGCCTTATGGTTTTTTTTTTAACACATTTTAAAATTACTTGATGAAAATTCTAAATATAGATTTTTTATTGGTAGGTGTGTGGTTTTGTTAACACTTGAGATGTATGGGATCAGCTTTACTCCACCAAAAATAACCAAAACAAACAAAACAAAAACACGATTCACAAATAGGGTTTGGATTTTGTCAAGGGTTTTAAGAAAGGGGCTTTGAGAAGGAATCAAGGAACAAGGAAGAACCACTAATCCAGGC
>NW_024869087.1:0-4411 GCF_013358625.1 Macadamia integrifolia
TCTGACCTTGAAATTTGCTGCATTGTCAATCACAACCTAGGTGGCATTTTCCTCCCTTACCTCCTCCACAAGCGCATCCATTAAATTAGGCAACATATCATTAGATTTGTTGACGGACTTGTAGAAGATCGTACGACCGTCACAAAAAATAAGTCGGTTGATGATGGACAATCTTCTTGGTCCATTCCACTTCTACTTGAACTTCTCAATATATTCATTCACCTCTTCCACAATGTCATTTAGAAAATGCCCAACAATCTCATGAGGCGTTGCTGGCTTAACATTTGGCCCACAACGCGTAAACTCCTTTACCATGGACTTGTGAGGATCTTTGGCCTTGTGAGCTGGAATCATAGAATTGTGGAACCATCTTGAGAATGCTCTGCTCATCCTTTTTATTAATGTCTTTGGCTGAGAGCTTTCTTTTCTTCTATACTCTGTTGGCTTTCATCCCTCTCTGTAGACACCAGGATCCATGTCACGGATGTCTGGGCTCTTTTTCCTCTTACCTTTGTCACTCTTACCAAAGTGGTAAAACATTCTTTGAACACTGGATGATCTACTAACCCCACAGGCTCCTTTTCCTTTCTCTTACTTGTATGTGGATGAGATGACGAGGCAACAACAACTTCACCATGGCCCTGGCATTGTGGTCGAGCAGATTGAGTTTTTCTCAGCTGCTCATTGCTCCAGTCTTCCGTCCTTGCTTCACTTCCTAACTCACGTATCGCACATACCAACTCTGGATCCTCCGCTGGTTCCATATCTGACCCTTCATAATCTTCAAAAAACTTCATCAAATTTTCTGTGAACCCAGCCTCATCTTCCTTTGCTTTCTTGGTTCTCTTTACCTGCCCTTAGATGTCTTTGCATTGCCCTGCTCAACTCTACAAAGCTAAGCTGTTTGGAGGGCAAAGGATCTATGTTGCTGATCGCATTTAAGTGGGATATCCTGGAAGTGTTGTGTTGCTATGTTTCTTTTTTTCCTTTCCTTTTCCCCTTCTCTTTCCTCTGCTTTTTATCTTGACCAGTCGTGGATCCATGTAGCCGACCCCATTAAGTTGGGAAAAGGCTTTGTTGGTGGTGTTGTTGTTGTTGTTGCTTAACTCTGTAGATCACTTTGTACACTTGATGACATTTGAAAACCCTCCTACCTTGTGTTGTTTCTGCATAGTTACCCCACTTCCATGATGGGCACAGTCACAAAAAATTGCATCTTGCGTGAAGTCTGTTGTTCCCTATGTTTTGACAATAATTCCACCCAATTTCTGACTCCTATCATGGCATCTCTTCCTAAACACCAAACATAAGAAAGAAAAATAAAGCGCATATTGCATTTCATTCATTGCAGGTTTTTATCTAAATGCATGGAACCCATGTGCATCAATCATTGCCATTTTTCAACTGTTTTCACAAATTTTATTTTCTAGCAAATAAAAGACAAGCTTGAAGATGTGTTTGAGTTTCTATGTGCGGGCACTTTGTGCAAAAAATGCCGAAGTTTAGAACTGCTTCCAATCTACCCCTCCTAGGACCCTGCAAAAGTGGGACTTGCACTGGGTTATGGCCCTTTGTTGGCTGAAACTGAGACACTTTGTGGGTGTGTGTGTATTTGTGTCAATAAGCAAGAAGACTAATGAATATGGTGAGAACTGGTATACGTGAATCGATTTTTCTTGATTGAACTAGAATATTAAATTCTTTTCTCCCTCTCCTTTTGTGATGTAGTTTATTCTGTGTCAGGACATTGGAAATCGCATCAAGGACGCTGAGGATGAAACCAATAGTAGGGGTTCCTCACAGGTCACTGCATTTGGAAAGAATGGTTGGGCTTGAAAATAATTCTTAAACATTTTCTGATAGTTTTTTATCTTTTGGCCTGTTAAAACTTAAAAGATGTTAACATAAACTGTACAAAGCTTTTTATCAAATACAGGTTTGCCTGCACCTCCAGAGATTGTGCTGAAACAACCTCCTGATGCTGAAGTAAGCATTTTTTGAATGCTTTGGCTTTTCAAAACAACAAAGAATCCCCCCTCCCCCCCAAAAGTTCTTTTCCAAAAGGCATCATGTTGCAGCTTAAATTGTCCTTGTGTGATGCCTCTATGGTGGTCAACTTACGGAACTACTTCTCTTAAATAATTGACAGAACAGGAAGTTTGATGGCTCAGTTGAAGTCAGTGAATATGTGAAAGGGGTTATAGCTGCTGGAGGTGAAAAATCATGTCAACAGGAATTTGGAAGCTACTGCATTTGGTGCCAAGAGCATAAACAAGAAATGAATGATTCTGTTGTAAAGAAAATGAAGGACCAGCTTTTTGTTGCAAGAGCTTACTATCCGAGTGTTGCAAAACTTCCTGCTCATGACAAGCTGTCACGTGGGTTGAAGCAAAACATTCAAGAGTTTGAGCATGTTCTTAGTGAAACCACTACAGATGCAGATCTTCCGCCTTTGTAAGTGATGGATAATATTTGCATGTTTGCCTCATTTTTCCATGAAGAAGTTAAAATGGTTGTTTATTAATACCTTCTATAGTGTGGTTAGTGTAGCATTTATGTGCTAACATGTGCTTGTATATGTGATATGTCTATGTATGTAGGTGCACACACTCACAAATCAAAGATATGATACTCATGGTTTAAAGTATCGGTGCGTATCGTGTCGTATTGGCCGATATGCATTGGTATTGATCAATATCAGTTAATTTTAATGGTTAGATGCTTCAGAACAGCAGTTCACAAAAAAAGGAACTTCGAAATTAGGATCAGAATTAGTAACTAGCAGGAACAATCAATTTGCAAGTCAGAACATTCCCATATTGTAGTCGATGGAAGGCCATGTCCGATGTAACATACAAAAGGTGAATTGCTGATTATAAATTTATAATAAGATGCCGGCTATCTGACACACGACTTCAATATTTCACCATGATCTGATGGGTGGATGAATCAACGCAATACCTTTAGTACCGCAGGCCAGAAAACTCAAAGAAGAAACCATAGGCTTGTATCAGTCAATACAGAGGTAACAACTAACAACAGCATATAAGTTAGCAGCAACAGTCCTCCATCAACATCAAGACAGTAGTATTCAAACTGAAACAGAGCTGATATGCATACCTCAGTAATGTAGGAATGGATTTGACAACCAAACCAGACCCAAGACTGCAGGATTTTATAAACCAGAAAACAACCAATAATCACCCAAAATTAGGCAGCAAACAACAGTCCAGAAGTAAGAGTCAAACAGTCCTTGTAAACCAGAATTTCCAAACCCAGAATTTGGTATTTCTGAAACAGAGATTACACCAAACAAATAGACTAACCAGCAGCAGGTATAGAGTACTAGATAAGCCACAATCAGAAACAAATACCACAGGAGCAGGTAAGTCAAACCAGATCTGAAATCTGGGCAGAAACACAGTCGGCCAGAAGTATTTAACATCTCAGATCAGACAAACCCATGGTCTGATTGGTCCCAAACTAAGGTCAAACCTCCCTCTTAATAAACCCAACAATCAATCAAAAGGGGAGGGCCATCGGCTGGCTGGATCTTCAGAACAATATAGGGGCAGCAGGAGAGAAACTTGAGAAGACAATAGCAACAACCATTATTTTTTTTTGTCAAAATCATTCTAGGCTTTTAGGAGCCTCCTCTTCTTTATTTATAATGTCAATGGGGGAGGGGAATTGCAAAATAGAATGTTTCTCAAAAAGGAAACCAAATATTCTCCTAATACAATAGTTACTAAAAACTGAAATTAGAAACTAGTTGAAGAAGGAAACTAATTTCTAATGACTTGACTCAATTAATAACTTGACTCCTAAAAAAACAAATAAACTCAAATCAAGCCCAACTAAAAAGGAAACTAATAAAAATGGAAACTAACTATTAATCCCGTATTCAATCTTATACTTCCCTTTTAGACCCATGAAAGTGGTCTATTACACTCAAAACACATGGGATCAAACGCCCAACATGTATGGAACCCAACCCTAAGCTTATTTCTAATAAAACAAGCCTATTTTGGTAATTAATCTGCATCACTTAGTTTCCGAAAAAACCAGAAAGAGATGAGGAAAGAAGAAGAATAAATAGTAGATATCTCACTGTAGGCTTCAACCAGTTTCCCACGGGTCAATTCAGCCTCCCACTAGATAACCTACTGCCTCTCACAGTCATAGTTATCAATTTGGCCGAATAATTCGCGAATTATTCGGCCGAACCGAATTTTTCCGAATTTTATCAAAAATTCGGACCGAATCCGAATTAAAAATAAAATTCTTTAAAATTCGCGACTTTTTCCAAAATGAATATAAATCGCGAATAATTCGGACCGAATTATTCGGTCCATTTAAACATTATTTAAAAAAAAAAAAAAACCAAAAATAAAAAATAAAAAAATAAAAA
>NW_024869087.1:4456-6609 GCF_013358625.1 Macadamia integrifolia
AAAAAAAAACCCCAATAAGATTTTTTGACCGCTTTTTTGACCGAATCCTTAAATTAATCGTCCGAATTATTCTGAATAATTCTCCGTCCGAATAATTCCCGAATCCGAATTTGCTAACTATGCTCACAGTACCTGTTTCACACAGAATTGCAGCAAAACAAAAAAAAAATTAGGGTCCAAAAAATCGTGGCCTACTACTGTTGCGCTCTTCTCTTATTAAATATTTATAGATTTAGTTTCTATTATAGAAATAGCAGTCTTCTAGAACTTTATAAATCAGTAACTAATATGTAGTATAGTAGTATCTTATAGCACTACCTACTACTAAACAAGTAGTAATAAGAAGTAGAAACTGATAACTAAAAAGATCTCCTAGTGAAGTTTTAAAGTATTGGTATCACATATTATATCGATACCCACTGATATTGGCACGATACGATACGATATGAAAACCAAGAAAACTGTCCAAGTCAGTATCGATACCCACTGATAACTAATAGAACATGTTGGCATTGCTGATTCATCATTTTTGTACCTGGCATTGCATGGGTAAGTGAGTCGGTAACAGTCTGTATGTAGTAGTAACATTTATTATTGGAAAAAAAAATGTTCGTAATATATAAGGAAAAATTGATATGAACGTAAATACTTATGCAACCATATATACTATATAGTGGTACTGTAACTTCTTTTAAAAGGAAATGAGGTCATTTTACCAATGCGACTTGCTCTCCTGTTTAGCCAGTAGCTGAAGAACCACAACTTCCTTGCCTGCCTTTCAACTTCTGTTTAATAATCTTCATCTATGATTTCCTTAGGAGTCTGCTCAGAAAATTAAGCTTCATTTTTCTTGTTCTGAAAGCATTAGGAAGAAGTTACAGAAGATGGAAAGTGCAATAACGAAGGCAAAAGCAATTGTTGTGGATTGTAATAATGTTGATAAAAAATTGAGACAGATACTTGATCTGTCTGAAGACGAAGCCCACTTCCACATGAAGCAGAGTGCTTTCCTCTATCATCTTGCAGCCCACACCATGCCCAAGAGTCACCACTGCCTGTCAATGAGATTACTGTTGAACACTTTAGATCTTCCTCTCTTGATAAGCATTTCTCAGCGGCTGAGAAATATGTAAATCCAGAATTGCATCACTATGTGATCTTATCAGACAACATACTTGCTTCATCTGTTGTTATCAACTCAACCGTGATGCAGGCAAATGTAATTAGTCCTAAGCTCTATTGATATTTGTTGCTTTGATTGTTGAAAACTTAAATTAGTAATTTATCTTGCTGTGACATGGTTGGTTTGCCTGGAATGGATGTTACAGGAAAGCAAGAGTAAGGTTTTCCATGTTCTGACAGATGGGCAGAATTACTTTGCCATGAAGCTTTGGTTTTCCAGAAATTTTTATAAGGAGGCTACCGTTCGTGTTCTGAACATTGAAGATCTTAATCTGGGAAACCATGATACTCCTACACTGCTACATCTATCTTTGCCCGAGGAATTCCGTATTTCCTTCCGGAGTGCTAGTAAATCTCTAAAAACCCAGCTGAGAACTGCATATATCTCAGTTTTTGGCCATTCACATTTTCTTCTTCCTGAAATATTCAAAAATCTGAAGAAAGTGGTAGTTTTGGATGATGATGTTGTTGTCCAGCGAGATCTATCCCCACTATGGAGCATTGATATGGAAGGTAAGGTAAATGGTGCTGTCCAGTTATGTGCAGTGAGATTGGGTCAGCTGAAAAAAATTTTCGGCGAGCAAAGTTTTGACAAAAATTCTTGCACATGGTTGTCTGGACTGAATATAGTTGATCTAGTGAGATGGAGGGAGCTGAACCTTACTGAAATCTACCGGAGGCTTCTCCAAGACGTAAGTATCATTCTTTACTTTTGGTTTTCATGTCAATTATGTGGGGATGAGCATTCACATAAGACATTAATTCAGTCCATAACGTCTCTTTTTAGGATCACTACTTCTATAAATTGATACGACTTGGAAGATTGTTTTTTCGTTCTTCAAAAGCAGCGTCATTAACCAAGTCAATCTGCATTATGTAGTGTTAGTCCCCAACTGCACAGATGAGCCTTTTCTTGGGTCCAAATCTTTTCTTATTTTCTTTCTTCAAGGGAAAAGAAAAGGGGGGGGGGG
>NW_024869087.1:10580-19394 GCF_013358625.1 Macadamia integrifolia
GTTGGGAGTTCGGCCAAAGCCGAACGGACCTGACCGAGGGTCCCTCCTTCGGTTGGGAGTTCGGCCAAAGCCGAACGGACCTGACCGAGGGTCCCTCCTTCGGTTGGGGGCTCGGCGAAGCCGAGCGGTGCTGACCGAAGGTCCCACCTTCGACAGGGGGCTCAGTAAAGCCGATCTGAAGCGGCCAAAGGTCTTTTTTCTCGATCGACCCCAAGCCTTGGTCACTGGAAATGCCAAGGCCGAAGGAACAAGTCAACCTGAGAAGATGGTTACTCCCACAGGAAGAAGCTCCTAGTGGAAGTAAGGGGGCTCCTGATATAGCCAAAATGACCTCTCGGTGGGGGCAATGACACGTGTCACTACAGGGACACGTGTCCTCCGCCAGACGAAGGCGGCAAGAAACCACTCACACTCAAGCACGCTCAATCACCGAGGCACGCCCACGGAATCACGCGGGATCACGTCGTCTGCATGAGGGGAATATTCCCCCCAGAAGGTTGGACGTATCCTAGTAGGACTCTAAGAGGAAAGAAGGGGAAAAACCCTAAGGCGGAAGAGCTATATAAGAAGGCACGGAAGAAAGGGGAAGGTAGGTTCTGGGACCCTCACCATTACCCACTTATTAAACTGTGCCGCCGACCCTGATTTGAGCGTCGGAGGATTAACCCCGGACTAAGCTCCGGGCCTCTGTCGTCTGTGTTTGTGTAGGTTGGACCAGCGGGGTTTTTGGCAGCAACAATATCACACTCAAAAAACTAGAATCGAAATGTCCATTTAAGATCGAACTAAACCAGGGGAAAAATTGAATCAATTTTTATTTTGAAAAATAGAATTAATTTGCTTCGATTTCGGTTTTAGACTTAAAGTTGTTGGTTTTAATTCATTCATACCAAATCAAAGTAAAGTGAATGCGAAATCGAACCATATTAAACAGAATCCAAACCAAATCAAACCGAATAAGACTCACTTGTTTCTGTAAAATTTTAAAATTATTCGGTGTCGGTTCATGCATATTTAGTTTGAACTGGACTGAAACCAAATAGAAAATTTAAACCGAACCATTTGACACCCATAGATTGTGGATTTGGGAAGGTGTTGGGAAGTTCAATCCATCCGGCTGAATTAGTCTTCTCATTTATTTAGTGTACTTTATCTAATAATAAATATTCTCAATATGAACACACCATATCATAGTATCGAATAAAATTTAAACAAATAATGTTGGAGACTTGCCTCCATGTAGTGGTTACAAAACAACGAGTTATATACACAAATCATATGTGACTAACTAAATAATTCTCTTTAAGTTGAATTTCAGCAGGCTAACCTAAGCTAGTGTTTACCAGTAGAATAAAAAATAAAAATTTAGTTATAAATACATGATATTTACAACAATGTTATTCTAGATGTTTATCATGAGATATTCCTAATTGATGGACAAAAAAAAAAAAAAAAAAACTTAAATAAATATTTAAACATATTCAATTGATATCAGAATCCTAAACAAAGAATTATCTATCGGCCATGAAAAATAAAATAAAAAAATTGGAATTAAATAAAGGTTTCATCTGTTTGTAAATAAGAAGATTACAAACATAATTTGTAAATGGACCTTGTATGCCCTTCAACATAATTGGTTTCATTTTTAACATATGGGTAAATGATGTAATTCGCATGGAAAAGTGTAAAAATGTTTAAATAATTCAGATTAAAGCTTGCAGGGTAGAAAGGGAGTAATGCAACCATAACCATCCTTTTACAGCAATCTTATGAAATTTGGCTGAAATCATGGGTTTATTGGGAATTTGGATCCTGAAAGGCTGAAATCAGTTGCATCTTGTTCCAAAGCGCTACTCTCTAGCATATTATAGGCAAGTTACGTGTACTTCGAATAGAAACGTACATAGATTCGTGAACCGAAATCATGAAATTTCAAGAATCGCAAATGGGATGAAGGGGAGTTCTTCTGCCGGAGGAAGAGTGGTTATAATACGAGATTCCAGGTTGTGTTTCATTGCTTAGTAGGTGCAAAGCTAGCTGTATCTTTCTGCTGCCTTAATAGCTGCGCTGGATGGCCTCTTGCTAGCAAGAAGCTTGGGTATTACTCGGATACGTCTATTTTCTGACTCTAGTGCATGATAGCTTGCTTAAATTGTGCTACAGCTGTGCCTGACTGAGCTATTAGGAGTCTGTTGATGACATTCTTTCTCTTTGTATGTATTTCATTACTATAGATCTTGCTTTTGTTTCTAGATCTGTAAATTGAGAAGCCCATCTCTTGGCTAAGGGCGCTGCTCTTTTATCTGTGTCTAAGGTGTGGTGGATGCACCCTCCTATTTTTCTTGTTAACCCTGATCTGTTGAAGAATAGGAATACTTTTGCTACATTTTCAAATAATATACGCGTGGTGGAGGCCAACTCCACCTTCTTTTGACAAAAAAAAAAAAAAGATATAACCGCACAACATTAGTCCTAAAACGTTTTATCTTCCTTTCTAATTGATTTTCTATTTCTGCTTTAAATGACATAAAAGCATTTTCAGCCTCATTTTTAGTCTTAAGACGATAAATCATGGCAAACCTAGAATAATCGTCAATGAAAGTAATGACATAATTATTTTCACCTCTAGTTTCATATGTTTTGAAATCACATAAATCATTGTGAATTAAATCAAGTAAGTCATTTTGTCTTGAAATAGATTTATGTGGTTTCTTTGCAAACTTGGCTTCTACACATATAGGACATTTATCAGTTTTTGAATAAAAAATTCAAAAAACTCACAAAGGATATGGGAGAAGCTGATGTGATTCTTGGAATAAAGATAATCAGGAAAGATAATAAGATCATCTTATCTCAGGCTCACTATGTTGAAGCTATGTTTAAAAAGTATGGATACTTTGATTGTCAAAATCTTAAAACACCTTTAGATATTGGTTGTCATTTAAAGAAACATTTGGGAGAACCTATATTTCAAAAAAGATATTCCCAAATTATTGGTTCAGTTTCATATTTGATGAACACAACCAGGTCTGACATTGCTTTAGCAGTTGGGAAGCTGAGTCAACACACTTACAATCCTAGCAAAGAGCATTGGCATGCATTGAAACAATCATTAGCAACCAGTGGGTATGTTTACACACTAGGGGGTGAAGCTGTTTTATGGAAATCAGTGAAACAATCCTGTGGAACAGGATCCACCATGGAAGCAAAGTTTATAACCTTAGAGAAGGCCGGAACGGAAGCCGAATGGCTTAGGAATCTTATGGCTGACATACCATTGTGGCCAAAGCCTATTGCATCAATAACATTACATTGTGACAATCAAGCAACTATTGCTAAGGCACAAAGCAAAATTTACAATGAAAAAAGAAGACACATTCGTCTAAGGCATAATCTTGTAAGACAGTATATAAGTGAATGTACGTTAGCTATCGACTTTGTGAAGTCAGAAAGCAATCTGACGGATATATTCACAAAGCCATTGCCTACAAAAATGATACATGATTTATCTAAAGGAATGAACTTAAGGCATGTGACATAAGTCATGTGGACACCCAACCTATGTGAAGAGGATTTTTCCTGAATTAGGTTCAAAGGGTAAAAACGAAGTCATCAGATGACTTGCTTTGTACTACTATAAAATCACTCATTCTGGTTTGATAGTAAAATAGTACCACCACAAAGAAAAGAGGATGAGTTAAACTCTTAATTAGTCATAGCTCATAAATGTGGGAGTGTGTAAACTGTGGTGCACACTATGGGTTGACTTAAGTGGATGTAGGGGGTGAGGCCGCCTACCGATGAGAGTTTTATAAGCAAACTTTTTAAACATCCATAAAATCAGGATAAGAGACAAGGCCAGCTCTTATTAAAGGGAAATATCCATTTCATAAAGGGATCGAAGATAAGGTCAACTAGTAAGATATGGCTAATACAACGATGAAGAAAAGTTCAAGAAATTTGACTTCACCGTACTCTGTAGCGTAATTCATCAGACCTAGTGCAGGTTCAAGTCCTAAAAACACTTGTAATGACGTGTCCTACTACGTCTAATATGCTCACTAAGCTCAAACATGTTCTTTATCAAAATTTTGAAACTTGTAGGGGAATAAGTATTTATTTTATATTATAAAGTTTCAAAATTGTGACATGTCCCCTTGTTTTATTTTTTTTTACTTTTATTTTCACTTTAATTTTTGGGTCTTGAGCTCAAAAGTGTTATAGGGAAGTTTTGAATGAAAAATTCAAAAAACACAAAAGCAAAGCCAAAGACTTGTCTTTTTAGGACAATTTGTTTAGTCCCACATTGGAAGTAGAGTAGTGTAAGTGTGGGATATATATATATAGGTTTGTTACTTAAGGGTGCAAGTCCTTTGGAGAGGCACTCTCCCTCGTCATGTGTGTGTGGGAGAGGGTTCCTTGGGTGCTTTTGAATCAAGTGGCGGGCCGGGCCATTTCATTGAGAGACTGTGCAAACCGGTAATCATTGTTGTTCCATAGGGACCCAGTAGGGGGAATTGTTGTCGAAAGATCTTCAGGGATGGTTTGGGTAGTAATTGATGATGGCAAGCCCAGTTAGGGTCTGAGGATTACGACCAATTACATTTAGAGCTGCCAAGTAAATCTTGAAGGGTCTTGATCTGTTTTCACTAGAACCGAGTATGTCTCCCCTAAGTAAGTGCTTAGGTTCTTTTGACAAAGGGCTCAACGTAATGCCCATCATTTTCCACCACTGTCATGTTATGCCCCTGAAAAAGAGAGTCCATTTTAGTATTTTTCAGATCTAAAAATGTATCATAATGAAGGAATTGGTACATTTGGGTAAGTACAAGGAGGATCATTGGCCCTTAATTACCTCTATTTCAAAATTCGAAGCTGATAGAGAAGTCAGTCTTGAAATCCTTAGTCTATATATCTTCCCTGGAACTACTGTTATGAAATAGGAAGAGCATTCTGGATTTATTGCATTACAGAGACCAACTTCCATGCTTAAGGAGACAGAAGAGAGTAATTCCATCTTCCTCTTCCTTGTATCAAAAGTGACTGAAACATAATGAAAAGCGAGACAGAATTATTGGAGTTTTGCACATTATATGTTTGATTAAAATTTGAAGGCCTAAAAGGAGTACAGAGGAATGTAACTAAGATACATGAGGCTCTCCAACCCAAACAAGGGGTTTGGAAGACAAGCTTGTGGCCTGTTCATAGGTCCTCTGGTGGCACCGATTGTTAAGGATCACACTTCTATCATAGTCATAAGAGAATGGCTTTGCAACTCCATCACATTATATTTGGTTTATTAGCTTATTTTGATATGAAATTGAAACTCTGAATGAATGTATGCATCTTCTGTCTTGTATAAATGAAAAACCTCTCTTTACCCTTGACATCATGTGTGCTTCATATATGTTTTATGGCAAAAGGCTAGGCACGTTGCTTGAGTAGCAGCATTCCCAACCTGTGTGTGCCCAGCCTGTGTCACTCTCTCTCCCTCCCCTTTGGAAATGACTCCCATGCCCCTTCCAACCCAGTCCATCCATTGATTGAGCTGTTAGCTCACGCCCAACATCTACCCATATTTTATGAATCTCAGCAATTATTGATGATTATTTTCATTAATAAAAGTTTACAGGAAAGGTAGAATTATAATTGATTAATAAGAAATGTTTTCTCTGTCTATGGATTAATAAATTTGTGCTAAAATATATATATATATATATAAAAGAAGATTAACAAATATGAATACATGATGAATAGTTGTCAACATGAATATTGGCTCAATAAAATTAAAGATGGGTGCATCCCACATTGAACATATCTTTTAATGCCTTTAATTGCACAAATCATGTATTTGTGGGTCCCACATCAATACATGTTCCTGACAATCATATAATATGGACTGCTTGATTCAAACTTTTATAATGTCATCTTATGTAAATTTGTTAAATAATTTTGCCATGTAAAATAAATGCAAACAAACATTGGAAAAATTTTCAATTTTCAGTAAAATTTTACATTGAAACAAATGGGCCGTAGTGAAAAGGGCATCGCCTATTGTGTCTTGACAGAAGATATGGCCCTAGATAGAGTAAAACAATGAAATGATTACTTTTCTTTCTCTGTTGGCGGTTAATGTCCGATAGAGCTCTTCTGAGCAAATACACAGGCAACGTCAATAGCTAGAAGCAATATACCATGCCAAACATCTTGTTCTTCCAAAAATAAGATAATTATCACTGAAATGCTAGTCCAGCATAATGGTTAGGTTTAAATTTTCTATTTGGTTTCAGATTAGTTCAAGCAAAATATGCATGAACCGATACTGAATAATATTAAAATTTTCAAACAAAAACAGAAATAAGTGATTCTAATTCGGTTTGATTTTATTTGGATTATGTTTAATATGCTTCGATTTCGCTTTCGCTTTACTTTGACTTGGTATGATTAAATTAAAACCGACAACTTTACTCTAGAATCGAAATCGAACCAAATTAAATTCTATTGTTCAATTCAATTTTTCCCCCGGTTTCATTCTATCTTAAATGGACATTTCGATTCTAGTTATTTGAGCGTGACATTATCATCGGACTGGTTCAATTGGAATGATGTATGCTAACATGGGTACTAGACCCTAATCTCTATGTGCGACGGCTCATTATTCATTCTCTTAAGAAAAAAAAAGAAGAAGATAATTCTTCGAGGATAAATCACTGCTCACACACTGCCATTATGTTTATATATGCATATTTTTGTTTTATTGAAAATCCTAGGTGGTGATTTCTACTAGAAAATATGATAGACATTGGTGGTATAGGCAATATGACCGATATCCAAGCTGTAACTCTAATCACTGCCAAGCTTCAAGTGGTAATCAACAAAAACAAATTTGTCGGATAAACCAATAGATGATAACATTGGCGACTTCTGTTTTGTTCATGGTTAATTTGGTCTCATGTTTGCCTATGTTTTCCCCTTTTGAGGTCTCAAATCTCCAACTTAACATCTCATTAATATTTTTATATATTTAAGAAAAGTAGAGGTAATAGAAAAAATTTGACTCTCTTGAGTCACTAGAAGCACACGGAGAGTACAACAAGTACTTGAGTAATCTTCATCAGAAACTCTCCATGAATCCCCTTCCTTTTACTTGCTCACTCGCTCTGCTCTAGTAGGTAGGGAAACTTTAATCAATCAATGTGAATAAGAAGAGACACGAAAGGGAAAAAAAAAAAAATTAGGCGCCGGAAGAATAAGGAGGAGGCTTGGGCATGTCCTTGACAATGCCACAGAGCAAGGCGTCGTCTGGGAGGTTGTATTCGTCCCTAAGGGAGCGGGCAGGTGATAGGACGCTGATGTAGAGTTGTTGTCCAAGGTAGAACCTCTCCCCCATGGTGGACCTGAGGTTCCAGAGGCCTGCATTGTCGAAGGTGAGCATGATGGCGGCCCAAGAGTAAGGATAAACCTGGATGGTGCTGCGACTGACTGCATCAAGTAAGTTGTAGTTCTTCCTCTTCTCTGGGGTCCACTTACCGGTCTCGATGGCTACAGCGAAGAAGGAGTAGCCATCCAAATGCCATGTCTGGATACCCTTCTCGTGGTTCTCAAGGATGATTTCAATGTAGTTACGGAAGGTGGCATTGACGATGCTGGGTGCGAGGGTGACCTTGGCTTGCTCAGAGTCCACCACCTCATCCTTAACCAGGTTGTACTCGAACACCTTTTCGGTGACACCATAGTACTCAAGGAGCTTGGGTGGGGTGGGTGGATCAACGTGGGAGATGCCGTTGATGGCGTAGCGCAGCTTGCCGTCCACGTTGGTTACGGTGTTAGCGAGCTTGATGGTGCGGGTGATGTTGATGCGACCATAGTGGTAGGAACCCTGTGGGTTGGGGCGGGCAGCACTGGCAGTGAGATTCCAACGGAAGGTGCGGAACTGGTTGAGGGACCAAGCCCACCCAACGGGTGCCTTGGGCAGCTCGGTGGAAGCTGGTCCCTTGCTATTGGTGTAGCGCATGAGGCCGGTTCCTGTGAGCGTGTACTGGGTGAAGCGGGTGGAGGCCACCATTAGGTAGTCCTTGGGCTCCTTGTCGGCTTTTACTAAGACCGCGTAACACTGCCCCACGTGCACGTCTAGAGACTCATACACATTCTGAACTGTGTGGGATCCCTCCAACTCCACCAACTTCATGTTATGGCCTTGGATCCTGAAGTTGAGGGAGGTCTTCATCCCCACGTTGCAAATTCTGTACTTGTATACCTTGTCGGGTTTCATGGTGAAGAGGGGGGCCTCGTTATCAGCCTTGTTCTTGCCATTGATGAGGACACCATTGGGCTTGCCGATGGAACGTCCGCTGTCTAGCACCTTCCTAAGGGCAGTGTGACTCTTGGTGTACCAGTCCCCGATCAAGACAGTGTAGTCATCCTCAGGGTCTAGGTAAGGGACGGGGATGAGCAGACGACTGTTGACCCGGAGACCTCCGAAGCCTCCGGCAGCCCTATGCAAGGCCATGGTCGGGTAGTAGAAGTAGCTGCCGATCTGGTCCTTCACTTGGAAGCGGTAAGTGAAGTTGGTGCCCGGTGGGATGGGGCAATTGGTCCCGGGCATTCCTTCTTGCCAAGAGTTCTTCCTCTGCTGGATGCCATGCCTGCACGCGAATATATGTGGGTGAGAATGTGAGATAGAGAGTGGGGTTAGTAAAATTCAAGAAAGGATCACTTGGTTGTACTTTCACCTCACCTGATTGTACCAATCAACATCCAATACATATTTTTTGTTTTTAAATATAACCCCCTCTTCACCTTTATAATGCTAAA
>NW_024869087.1:19414-24922 GCF_013358625.1 Macadamia integrifolia
AAAAAAAAAAAAAAAAAAAGATGCTAACTTGTACAATCACAAATAATGGGTTCAATCTCTTAAAATTTATTGTCAAACTCAGCCTCCACCTACTTAATTAGTCAACATTTATATTATTTTTTGATAGAGATGGTAAAAATTGATATTAATAATAAGAAATAAACAACAATATTCATCATTCTCGAGTGATGATTATTGACTACAATCGATGATCTTATTTTAACACCCCCTTCCCCACACCCTCCCAAAAAAAAAAAAAATTTCATATAAAAATATGGGTATAAAACAAATTATGAAGGATTAAACAAATTAAACTACAAATATTATATAATTATATAAATAGTACAAATATACATACCATGTGAAGAGGAGTGGCTCGTCCAGGTTATTGAAGACATTGACGACGAGGTTGTTGTTGGACGTTGAGTTGATGTTGGGTCCAGGGAACTGGTCGTTGATCATAATGACCTGCTGTGGTACACCCAATGGGGAAATGGTTCCGTAGGTCACGTTCCAGGTGAAGTAGAAGTAGGGATCCTCGGCCCAGACAAGGGCCGCTGTCGAGAGGCACCACAACAATGCTACCACTGACCTCACCTGTGCCATCTCGCTCCCCCCTCTCTCCCTCTCTCACCCCTTATGTACGAAACACGCACGCAAAAAAGGCTGCAAATCCTCTCTTTAAATATAAGAAATTAAAGAAAGGTAAACTTCCAAGAGAGATTTAACGAGAGACCATGTTTGGAAGAAAAAGTTGCAAGGAGGAGAGAGAGAGATCTTTCTTTGTTAAACCTTGATGAGCTCTGGTTGCCTTCTCTCACTCACTCGGAGAAAGGCCTCCCACCATTCCCCTCTTATAAGTTAGTTATTCCTTGAACTTGGGGCCCCGGTCTCAACTCTCAACTAGACATGGAACACCCATTAGTTGGCTACCCGGAAATTTCTCCACTCTCCATTCACGCCTCTTCACTCGTTTCCCTTGCATTGCGCCCTTTCTTTCCTTCCAATTTCAATTCCTTGCCTTGCCTGGCCTGGCCACCTTGACAATTGTAACCACACCAAAGCCTTTGTCCCTAGTCTAGTCTTCCTTGCAATTCTTTCTTGTTCTCCTCCTATTTTTAACACCTTTACATTCTCATATATATCCGATTGCTGTGTTCACATCTATATTGCTGCCCTCCGTTACGTTCTTCTCTCTTTAGGTACCTTCTGGATTATTTTGAGTGGGTAGTTTTGTAATTTTTCACATATAATCAGGTAATCATGGTAACTCAAAGTAATCCAGAAAGGATCTATGCAAGTTTGGAGGTTTGAAAGGTAATCTTAGTAATCTTCCACGTATAATCAGATATTTTTTATAACTGAAACTCAGAGTTGGTAATTTTGTAAACTCAAACTCAATACTAGATATTTTCATTAACTTAAACTTTAAGTGAATATTTTTGTTGATTGAAACTTTTGAGGAGTAATTTTGTAAAGGAAAACTCAAAAAATGAGTAAATCATGTTATTTTTCATTTGGGAATCTGAAAGCAACTGCATGTGCGTTACCTCGGATGATTATTGTCTGTTTACTGAAGAATTTTCGGTAAGAAGATGATTGAGCAGTTGAGACCCTTCATGGGTGGGCTTCATCATCGTCATCATCCCCATATCAAAACGATAATAATCCTGTTGTTGGTGATTGTGATATTTATTTTCAAATGCTATTGGAGTAGAAAACCAAGATACACGCAGACTCTTTTTACGCGTACCGAAAGCATTCATAGGCTTTAATTGTGCTGCTTTTGGTCACTGTTGTTTCAGCTAAATCCTATGTCGGTGTATCCGAGCATGTGTGATTTAATCGACCCAATGGATGGATGGTTAGACATTTTGACCTCTGATCAATGTTTAATGCTCTGTTGTTCCCCTGCTTTCTGGGGATGAATCATCTAATGTCTAATGCTTCCTTAACCTTTAGCAGTTAATTGATTGGGTTTTTTCTACAGTCCAGGTAATGAACTTGTTGCTTCTGTTCCTTGTAGTCAGACAAATAACAATTGGCCTCTGCTATTTCTATAGCAGATGAACTCTGAAATCCATAGCTACAATTGGTCCAAATGCGATCACAGGGGTGCTTTCAATCTTATTTCTTTGCCCTTGCATTTTCTATTTACTGTAATATGATTATTATTATTATTATCTCCCCAAAAATATTATTATTATTTCCGTAGAATACTGCGATGGGATTGCGTTAATAATAGATCAACACTTGAAATTAAGTGGCTCTCATAAGTTCTCAGCGCACACGTTGCCACTTTTTACCTTAAAAAAAGAGGAAAGTTGTTTCTTAGAGTTTCATACAAATATAAAGTTCGACGTTTAGAATTTTTTCAATTTAAAATAAAAAAATTTACCTTTTTTCAAGGGATAATTACTATCACTTCTTTATATTTAATCTATATTTACTAAAACTTTTTTTTTCTAATAACTACATTTGAACTTTTACCTCTCCATCTCTCTACTATTTTAAAATATTTAAATTACCCCTTCTCGTAACCTAGATCCAATCTCCTTAACAATTATTTTCGTTCCTCCTCTGCTGTTTTTGGAACACGGAACTAGACGGAACATGACTGAAATACGACCCGCGCCATTCCCCTCAACCTATTCCTGCCCTGCAACCCCGCGCCCACCCCGGTCTGTCTCCCTATAAATGTTAAAGCTGTAAAGATGCTCTTTGTTTAGGGGTTGTCAAAAGCCCTATTGCTACAAGAAAGGTTGGATAGAAAAAGGAAAAGATTGAGGGGCTCACCATTGTTGCCCCTAGCCGCTGCTTCTTCGAGCACTTTTTGCAGGTGAAAAAGATGAGGTAAAGAGAAAGAGATTGAGTTGGGAAGAGAGAGAACAGGACTTGGGGAGCCTCTGTCACTTAAACCAAAATCGTCCGGATTGACACCAGTCGGAACCCACCAAGAAGAGACTGGAGCTAGGCTATGGACAAGGGGAGGGTTGGGGCTCTGAGTCCTTTTCGTTGTTACGATGGTATGAACAATTCTACTGGTGCCTTCTCTCTCTCTCAATCCTTTTCTGGACTGAAACCCCAAATCCCGCACCGCAGTATGGAGAAACAACTAGTGCCTTGGAGCTTGCCCAAGAATTCTCTAGAATAGTCTCAGATGCAAAGGCAGCTGATCGGTTTTCTTTCCAGAGGGGTCAGCCTTGCCAAAACCAACTCCCTTTTTCACGGTTGAAGGATACTCAGACTTCTATACGGGGCCTACTTCAAGACTAGAGCATGGATGTGCCGATTGTTAACTCAAGTTGTGTGGCACTAGGCGTTTGGATGAGATACACTTTGCGCTCTCTCTCCCTCTCTAGGGTTCACCTGAAAATTTTCAAGTTCACTGATGGCTGTTGCAAAAGATGAATTAATTTCAGTATTTCAAATTGGAGAGTTTGAAAGTATTGTTGCAAGGTGGGATAGGGGCAGGGCGAGGAAGGGAAAAAAAGGGGATAGTAGTTGCCTTCAATCATGTTCCGTGTTTGAGGGGAGGGGAGGGGAGGGGAGGGGACAGAAAATAACAAGAAAGGGTAAAGAATTAACAGGTGACAAGAAGGGATAATTTAGATATTTTAAAATAGTAAAGGAGATTGAGGGTAAAAGTCCAAATGAGAGTATCAGAAAAATAGTTTGAGGTGGGAGAATTTTAGTAAATATAGGGGATTGATAGCAATTGCCCCCTTTTTATTATTATTATTATTATTTTTTTTTTTTTGAATTAATTAACTTTTGAGAAATTTACATCCACCTATGCACTTCTCGCATGTTTCATTTATTACAAATAAACCCACCATACCAAACACTGTAAGTGAGATGTTAGTTTTTGAAATGAAAGAGACATTTTTATCCTTATTATATCTTGAATTAAATCATCCTAAATCTAAAAACCATTTTACCTTAAAACTCTAAATTATGTTCTTCCATCTTCTTTTCTGATGAAGGTGGAGAGCAAGGATTAAAGTATCGGTATCGGTCGTTGTATCGATCGGTTAAAATTAAGATACGTATTGGAGGGTATCGTATCGTATCGGATATACGCTAAAGATACGCACATAAATGGATAGGAAACACTTTTTTATACACATTTGCATAAAAAAATAGTTAAAAAAAGTTATATATAACATGTATTATGCATAAACAGTAAATTGAGAGTATCGCACTAAGAATCCAATGTTTGTAATTGTCCCATAAATGTAAAATATTTGTTCCCAACCTTGATTTCCACTTTAGTTATAGAGAAAAATGGTTGGCAGCAACTTTGGAATAAAACCACTTCAAAAAATAATGTTTTTCTAAAAAATTACCCATTTTGGCCATTTTATGACCATATCAGTACGTATCGGTGTGTATCGGTTGATACATACCGATACGCACCGATATATACCGATACGTACCGATACATACCGAAACCTACATTTCACTTCAATTTTGAATTTTTCATAGAGTATCGGTACGTATCAGTGCGTATCGGTGTGTATCGTAGGATACGTATCGATACATAAGGATTTTAAAATTTTCATGATACGTATCGGTATGTATCGTGCCGATGTCTACCGATACGGATACGTATCGATCGATACGACACGATACGCACCGATACTTAAAACCATGGTGGAGAGGAAATAATATTCTGACGACTATAATGGTATGCTTTTGGATCTTTGATCTTATCCGAAATACACACCGTCGTAGAGTGGTGGTAAATGAAAACTACGGCTTGTTTTGGCCCGAAAGCAAGCATTCAGAAGATGGATCTGAAATTTCTGCAAAACCCTAACCAACCTCCTTCTGTATCTCTTCTGTGAAGTCCAATCCTCTCTTGCCAAATTCCCAAAGTTCATGTTGGTACTTATCTTCTTTGTTGACTTTTTCCTCTCCATCTGATCATCCCTATTGGAGTTTCAAGTTTTCACCCCACACAGGCAGTATCGATTCCATATCACATCATGCCCGAGTTTTTCCTTTCAGTCTATTTTGGTTGCAGATCAAGGAAGGAGAAGAAGGTGTTTCATTCATGGAGGAAAAGTTAGGTAATGTTCACATGTAACATAGAAGAGAAACAATCGAAGAGTACTATTTTAAGTTTTGGAGAGGGCATTCGGTGGCTGCCCTAGAAAAATTATAAGTCGGCAATTGTGCTTTTGGGTTGACCTATACCCACAAGGACATGTCGTCCTTTGAAGTTCCAAGTGATTCTTACATGATTGTTATCTCTTCTTTTTTTTTTTTTTTCTATACCAATAGAAGAGACTTGCCCCTTATTTAGTTATTCTATCTTCATGATAGTCTTATCCTTTAAAAAACTAACATCCCTCTAACGGTGTTAATTTGAATGAATTTTTTTGTAATAAATGAAACACAAGAGAATGAATATAATAAGGCAAACACAAGGGAAGATGAATGTAAACTTTCCTTAATTCTTTTTATTTATCGTTGTTAGGAAAGGTTTTTTTTTTTTTTTTT
>NW_024869087.1:24942-25522 GCF_013358625.1 Macadamia integrifolia
GATATTAATTATTGGGTTGATTCTTGGGCAGATTCGGATTCAGGGATAGATGCCTAGTACGGGTTGGAAGCGATCAGATCAGACTGATTCAGCACGATTCCGATCCAATCGCTCCGACCGACTCAAATTTTATAACCCTGGTCGCGAGAAAAGTGTAAGTTCCCCATTTCCCACCGAGTCCGTGACCTCTAACCACTAAAGTTTCTCGATGATTCTATACGTTTCTAAACGGTGGAATGGCAGCTGTGATTTCTCTCTCGTTGATCGTCGTTTATTTCTTTTGCATATAGGGAACCCTGGCTTTTTTGATTGTTTCCTTGATCTCTCGACAAAAGTTTTCATTTCTGCTCCCCCTCCCCCTCCCCCTCCCCCTCCCAAAAAATCTTAGTAATTTGATTTGGAGAGATGAGTGAAGCAGGATTTTCATGGAAACTGGCGGATCATCCGAAACTGCCCAAGGGGAAGACCATTGCCTTGATCGTTTTGGATGGCTGGGGCGAAGCCAATCCTGACAAGTACAACTGCATCTATGTCGCCGACACCCCCACTATGGATTCCTTTAAACAGGTAAACTCCCCCC
>NW_024869087.1:25542-37363 GCF_013358625.1 Macadamia integrifolia
CCCCCCCCCCCCAATTTTCTCGTTGTACCTCCTATACCATCGATTTAGGTTTTGCGTTCTCTTGATGATCTGCACACGATTGTTTAATTCATGGTCCATGGCTCTTGGTTAAGTTTAGTAGGGCTTTGGATTTAGCCAAGCATTTACGGCTATCCAGCATTTACTTCCCTGCAGCATCTTTGCCATAATTTTCTTTGTTTTGAGCCTAGTCGTTTGGGTTTTCCTGACTTAATCATGAGCGCACTGGGGTTCTGCCATGAGATTATCTATTGGTTGTCATAAGGCCTAATGCTTTAGGATGATACTTGCGATGACTAAGGGAGATATGGACAACTTCTACAAGCACTGACTAAGCAGCCACGTGGCTGATGAAAAGTATCCAAGGTGCCTACCTGTAGACACTGCAAACCTATGTAGAGGCAAAAATGCAACGCTGCATTAACTTGGATGAGAAATAATGATCGCATAGCAATCCTATATTGGTAAATGTGTCTTCAATTTCCTGTATTTCCGACATGTATTATTGTGGTATACATGTTCAGAACCTGATGTTTTTAAGCTTCACAGTAGGTTAAATTGAGTTGGTCTTCCATAGTTCACAGTGTTGACCACCAAATATCTGTTTATGAAAAAAAGAAAAAAAAAAACATATGGTTGCATTCTACAAATACTTTATTGAAAAAATAATAAGGTTAACATTCAACACATTGCTCAAGAGCTGAGACATGAAAAGGACCAGAAGAAAATTACAGTGTCTGACCATCCCCAGTAGTTATGAAAACATTCCACTACATCCTCTTGTTGAGTTCATGGGCCAATCCATGGGTAGACCTAGGAATAGGAACGAGGTGTTCAACACATACAACAACAATACAACGAACTAAGTCCAATCCCAACTTAATGGGGTCGGCTACATGGATCCCACAAAACAAAGTAGGAAAAAACTGTGGTCTAAACAGAGAAAGGGGGAATGAAGAGATGCATAAATGAGGAAGGAGAAATGCAAGAGGAAAGTAAGAGGAAAGAGGCACAACCCAGCAAGTCAAGAGATTATCCACTAAATGGGATCGGCAACATGGATCCTTGCTCTCCAATAGGCTCTATCCAAAGTCATACTTGGTACAAGATCCAAACTATGCATGTCATTTCTCGCAACTTCTCCTATGGTCATTGTAGGCCTGCCCCTAGTTCTTTTTTCTCTAGGCTTTCGTTGAACGTGACCATTCCATCTCATACGACTTTCTCGGAGCTCGTCATTGATTGGAGATGTTCAACACATATTATTGTTTATTGTTAATTGTTAGTTTTATGGTAATTTACTGAGATTTACTGTATGTCTACCTTGAAGGGTGCACCGGAGAGATGGAGGTTGATTGAGGTGCATGGTACAGCTGTGGGGCTTCCAACCGATGACGACATGGGAAACAGTGAAGTTGGTCATAATGCACTGGTGCTGGACGGATTTATGCCCAAGGGTAAACTGTTGTGTTCTGGCCCTGATGATATCTAAGTAAGTTTTATAATGGTAAACCAAATAACTACCCAATACCCACCCGTTTAATCTTTTGACCATTTGTTTTAATAAAAAATTGTAAATGCTTAATGCAGAGTAAGACCTCAAAATGGCTTACAAAATATTAAACCACTAAACTACCAATGGTCTTTCATCAATTTGGAAACAAGAGCCAAAATATAAAGGTGGGACACATTTCACTCTTTTTGTGGTAGGCAGTTGGGTGGGTGTGTTTTTCTATTTTCTGATCAACTAGAAAGACTGCTTTGTCTGTTCTCTTAAAGGCCTGTCTTGTGTAGAATCAAGGCAGTACTAGGGCAACTCATAGGTTTTCTTAAAAATGTTTCCCTGTTGCTAATGCTTGGTTGTCAAAAAGCGGCTCAGGAATGAAGGCTGCTTCCCCAGCGCTGCCCTTCATTAAGGGGGATTCTAGCCCTGAGGCCTTCTCCACAGGGACTTATTTGTGCCTAACCATGTAACAAGAAGGTTTCAAATCTAGGTTTTCACATTAATTGGTCTTCTTGAACTCAAAATGAATTTCTGCTATTCTGGAGTTATGGTGAGATACAGGAAATTTGAATTATACCTAGCTGTAGTTGGTTAAAGCTTGACGGAGCTTCTTTTTTTTTTTTCGGAGGGTGTGGGGTGGGGAAGGGAAGTTGGCAAAAGCTGTTGGAATTTTTTAAATTTAAGTGAATCAATGACAAGGTGTGGCCAGTCTAAGATTTTGTTCTATCAGCAGTTTCATCAAAGTCAAACTCTTTAAGGTTCGAAAATAGTTAAAAGCGTCTCTTAATTATGCAGCCAGCTGGATAGGGAAGAAAGGTGTTAAGAGGACCAAAATTAACACAATGACAAACATCAAATTTTACAAAGAAACTAGGGCTGTACTTTTTTTATTCATAATTTACGACATGATATAGCAATCAAGTGTCTTTCTTGGATACTCGTGCATTTAGAAAAAGGTATTTGATGTTATGATCACAGTATATAAGTGCTAATATTATGTTCTTTGGAAATAGGGGTGGCAACCAGTTGACCTTGGCTGGTTTCACCAATTTGAGACCCTCGACTGTCAACGCCCGATTAAGGAATCGATCTCCAAAACTTAGCATTGTGGCCAACCAGTAAAGAATTGGTTGGTTACGAGCCTTGTTGGTCTTCGTCCCAACATGTCCTCTTCAATCATGACCCAGTCCAACTTGAACCAACCGAGCCAAGCACTTCGATGCATTTATCCTAGAAAAGCCATATTTTATTGACAAAATTCTCATTAGTGATGGTCATGGTTCAAGAATTCGAGCTCGCATGTTTCGCAGGTATTGACCTAGGTCGAAACTAAACTTTAGGGGATTTTAAAAAATCACCTGTTTCGACCAAGTTTCGAAACATGGGAAATTTCGACCTTCACTTGTGCATTTTTTCTCCCAAGTGTGGGAAACTTGGGAAAACAATGGAGATTCTCATTTTTTGGCACTTAAGATATTATTCATAAATAAGGAAATACCCCATATTTGAATCCAATAAAACTAGTTTAAAAATCAAATTCCTAAAGGATAAAAAGTCAACCCTCCCAGTCCAAGAACAAAAACTGAATTTTGGTTATAGGGGCGATTTTCAACTTTTAAATGTTGGGGTTTTTTTCAATTATGAAAATTTTATAAATCCTATAATGTTAAAACATTTCAAAAAATCAAAATTCTGGAAAAATAATATTTTGTTTTGATATCCCTAAAATTATTTTCATTCAGGCGATTCTAATAGCATTCGCACACTTTAAAATAAGTTTGACCAGAGCATAACTATGTCATTACAATTCAGATTTAAGTAATCTTAGACTTGTTAGAAAGCTGGTTTTATGTTATAAGTAATACAAAAAGTCTCATGTAAAAATAAAATTTGACCAGTCAAAATTATTATAGAACAAGAGCGTTTCTTTAAATGTTGACTCTTTATAACTTAATGTGACTTAATGTTGATTTTTTATGATTTGATGTGGCTAAATGTGATTTTAATGACTTAATGTAGCTTAATATTGATTTTTTTATGATATAAAGTATATATAGCTTACTAAATAATGTTAGAAAAGATAACATGCGTGCCTTGAGAGTAGTGAGTCACTACTTGGATGGAACCACCTAGACACTCTATTTGGAATTGAGTCACTACTTTTGAATGTTGAGTAATTGAGTCACTACTGTTCAGTGTTGATAGACAACTATTGATGATGTAATATTTTTATCTGTTTTGGATCATTTGGATTATGTCTTATGTTTTGATGTAGATTGTAGACTATATATAGTCATTATGTAGTAAAGTTTCAGAATTTAAGCCAACAAGTCATCGTATTGATTATCGAACCTTTGTTTCACCACACAAGTAAGACTTTGTGTTTTTTTATGAAACTAATGATGTGAATGTGTTAGAAATGTTTAAAATATGCTATACACAAAAAATCAGACAAAAAAACACTATTTGGGGGTCGAAACCTAAGTTTCTACCATTCCGGGAAAAATTCTCTTGTATCCTCGAAATTTCTCAGGTTTCCACTGAAATTTCGGTCTCCTCAGAGGTCGAAACCCCGATACCATGAACCTTGGTGATGGTAATATAGATTGCCTCAATCTTCTATTGATTCTTTCACATTCTGCCTGTTGCTGATGCTTTCGATCTTCATGTTCTCTTGTTCCCACAACAAGGGGATGAAAGTCACTGAAATGAAGACCCAACTCTACACTTTGCAGGTGCTGTAGGTTAGCTTTTCTTTCTGGCTCAAAAGCCAGTTGTACTTGTTTATGGTGGTCATAGATCAATTTTACCACAGGCTGGTAGTATATCAAGCTGATTTACAATCAGTTGCAATCAACTAGCTGTGCGTTAGTGCCCATGCAACGAAGAAGAAACCCAAAGGAAGAAGGCCAGAGCTGGAGGGAATTGTCCCAGTAAGCCTGAAACAGATAGGGAAGAGCCCACGCTCTGTGAGGGAGAATACGGGCAGACAGATGATCTACAAGTTAGAAGAGCCGAAGAGGGAGGGCTGAGGGCTTACCTGTGAACCATGGTCAGTCTTGGAAAAACATGGATCATGTATCTAGCTCCTGTTGGAATGTGGCATGAGAGGGGTTCAACAATGTTAGGAGTGTTTGCTGAGATAAAAGCAGTTTTACAAATACCAAGTCTTCATGCTGAAGTGAACAATGACAGGAACATTACTGTATACTAGTTGACTAGAAAGAGAGAGAGGACCGTGGTCTGACCTATTAACCATAATCGTTTTTGGCTTGACCGATTGAGCGGACATCGATGGAGAGCAAGTGATGGCGGGGTGTAGGGCAAGCGACAACCACCTCCTACAACTTAATACACACATACACATACACATACACATGATATTTTACCTGAGACCTGTTCCCGGCTGTTTAGGGTGTGTATGGCAATGTTCCTATTCCAAATTAGTATTTCTAAGTCAAAATTTTCATTTGTTATTTTTTATGTTTCTGTTAATTTGGAATACTTTTGTACAAGAAAATGTTGTATGGTAAAGTTGAATTGGAGGTTGTGGCAATGGAGGTGGTATTGGCGGCGCCGGCAGTGGAAAGAGTTTGATGTCATAAAACTTTCCCCTTTTATGCACACTTTTGCTTTAACTTTTTCTTTTCCTGAGCTTGATTTTAATGTTTCTCAAAAGGGCATCAAAACTACTTTCTTCTTTTCTTTTCTTTTCATCAGGTTCATTCCAAAAAAAAAAAAAAGACCAAACAACACAAAATTTTTGTTCCAAATGTGTTCTAAAAAGTACAAAAAACCAGATTTTTTTTTTCTTTTAACATTTCCATACACGCCCTTATTATTAGAAAATAGTCTGGTTTCGGGCTTTAAGCGGTCGGCTCTAGTCAAGCCTACCTCTGAAGAGTTGAACAAAGCACATGAAGCCTTTTGAATGGGTCAAAACTTCAACCAAAAAGGTCCAAAATGGGGTGGAAAATTTATTATGTATCAAACCATAAGTATGTCATTAGTCCGTAAAAGCAAGCAACAGATTAATTAAAGGTACCAGGAAAAATATATATTGATAAGAATGATATTGATGAATCCATTGCAGGATATGAAAATATGGTTTGGGATGGGAGTGAAAATTATCATGGTATTTAGACGATTAAAATGTATCGTTTTGCAAAAATGATACCAAAACTGCCAACCAAACCCAAAATCTCATAGAAGTGTCGAAATTTTAGTCAACTCCTTGCATTCCTTTTGAGTTGCACATAGTTTCTTTACGACCTTCGTCAAAATCAAATATTTTGCTAAATCTCGGTGTATTTCATACTAAGATTGGAGGAGTAAGATATAGACTTCAGTAGTGAGGTCTAGTGCGGAAGCTGAATATACAACTATGACTCATATTACAGCTGAGTTGATGTTGTTAAAGTCTTCTCTTCAAGAGCTTGATTTTCCAACTAATAAACCTATTCACATGTAATCAGGTAGCCATTATATTGACACTAATTTGGCTTTCATGAAAGGACTAAGCATATTGAATTTGATTGTCATTTTGTGCAAAATGCTGTAATAAGGTGATCTCGACTTCATTTGTCAAATCTACTCAGCAACTTGGTGATTTTTTTTTTAACCAAAGTCTTGTTTAAAAGTGTGTTTCTTCAATGTTGTTCCAAGTTGGGCATGAGTTATATATATGTTCCAACTTTAGGGGGATTGTTTAGATATATGTATTGCATGGGTACTTTTGGAATAGCTTTTATTCCTTAGGGACTCTGTAGACATAAGTAAGCCGGTATACTTGTAATCAAGGATTAAATCGGTATTTGTCGTTGTCTTAGTCGTGTAAATTTAAGATATGTATCAGAGGTATCATATTGTTTCGGAGATATGCTAAAGTTCGCACATAAATGGGTAGGATACACATATTTATCCACTTTTTGCCAAAAAGGAAAAAGTGTAATGTATAACATGTCTCATGCATAAATACTAAAATAGAGAAGACTTTACTGAGAGACAAGTACCTTCAATTGAAATTGTTATAAATGATGATGGTTCTTACATGTAGATAGTCTATTATCAACTTTCGAAGAAATTTTAAAATCTATAAACTAATTGATGTAATAATTCATGTTTGATGTAATGTTTTAATTTATTTTACCTAAATCTACTCAAAATAGCAAAAAACATAAGTAAAACAAATATTTTCATTCATTCTGGCAAATATACGTATCATCGATACCCAATTTTTTTTATAAAATACATGTATTGTATCAAAATTGACTGATACCGATACGTATCAGCCGATACAGTATGATACACACCGATACTTTAAAACCATGCTTGTAATTGGTCAATTACATTGTTATAAATACAAGTTACTGCTACTGATTGGACGAACTCACTATTCTCTCCAATCGGTAGCTATTGTTCTCTCTATCCTCTCTTCTTCTCTTCTCTCTTGTTTCCTTCTTCTTTTCCTCCTTGTTAATATTGTTGATTGTTCTAGGTTTGAAACTGTCACAATCTTTTAACCATAGTTGGGTCTAGTTCTGGCTGGACTCCCAAAGGTTTGAGCCAAACTTACAGGGTCAGCACATCCAAGCCCACCCATCATAGAATAGGCCTTGGGTGACCTCTATATTTTGTCTTCTACTTATATTAGATTGCTGTCATTTGTCTAATAAATTGCCTGTACTGATTTTTATTAGTTTCTAAATACAGAGCGAAGCTTGTTGACCTTGCTCTTGCCTCGGGAAAAATCTATGAAGGAGAAGGTTTTAAGTTCATAAAGGAATGTTTTGACACCGGCACATTGCACCTCATCGGGTTATTAAGTGATGGGGGTGTTCACTCTCGGCTTGATCAGTTGCAGGTAGACATTATGATTATGCCATTGTTTAGTCTTTCTGAGACTTAGCTGTGATTACTATTATTATCATTGTTGTTTTCGTAGTTTCTGTTAAAAGGAGCTACCGAGCATGGTGCAAAGAGAATCCGTGTTCATATTCTCACTGATGGCCGTGATGTTTTGGATGGTTCAAGCATTGGGTTTCTGGAGACTCTTGAGAATGACCTCTCAAAATTACGGGAGAAAGGCATCGATGCACAGATCGCTTCTGGTGGTGGCCGCATGTATGTTACAATGGATCGTTATGAGGTAGGCTGATTTATGGATTTCATAATTTTAAGCTTCAATTATGATCTAGGGACAGTTTACCTAGGCTTTTCTAGTGTCTATACTACATGCATGAGGCCATTGCTCTCACCAAGTATCCTGTGGTCAGAAAAAATATGGAAAAAGTTGTATGGAAAAGCCTACAGATTATTGAACAATTGATCAGATTGATTACTTTTTGGCATAGTAACTTCTTAATGATCAATTAAATTGCCAGCCTTTTAGGTCTACACATTTACCCATATGACTTTCTTTCCATCTGTTCTATGGGTTTACATTTCCGAACTGTACTATCTTTAGTTTTTTCTAAGGTCAATCCATCTACTTCATATCATTGCAGAATGACTGGGGTGTTGTGAAACGAGGATGGGATGCCCAAGTTCTTGGTGAAGCACCGTTCAAATTTAGGAGTGCAGTGGAAGCTGTGAAGAAGCTGAGGGAGGATCACAAGGCCAATGATCAGTACTTGCCTCCATTTGTTATAGTTGATGAGAGTGGGAAGGCTGTGGGCCCCATATTGGATGGTGATGCTGTTGTCACTTTCAACTTCCGTGCAGATCGTATGGTTATGCTTGCCAAGGCACTTGAGTATGAAGACTTTGATAAATTTGACCGTGTTCGATTCCCGAAGATCCACTATGCTTGAATGCTCCAATACGATGGGGAGTTGAAGCTTCCAAGGCTTTACCTTGTCTCACCTCCAGAAATAGAGAGAACATCTGGTGAATATTCAGTGCACAATGGTGTCCGCACTTTTGCCTGCAGGTGAGGCTAAGCCACAGGAATCTGTAGGTGTTCCCAAAAATTTAGATATATAAACTGCCACGGCAGTTCTTTTCGGCCTTCAATGCTAGGCTGAGAGGTCTGCTAGTTGGAAGAATCTAGACACAGGCTTTGTCATCTTACCAATCCTACATATTCATTAAGTACGAAATTTAGTCTTCTTGGCCCCACCTTAATTCAAAGGGTTATTGTTGTTGCTCGACTGCCTGGTGAATATTTTCATGATGCAGTTGCATTGGACATCAATCCTGTATGGAGGCCTAGGTGTAAGTCTAGGAGGCCCACAAGGGGCAGGTGGCAGTCCAATGGGCTGAAAACAAGCTTTGTGTAGTTTTGTTTTACAGGTTGAGCCTTTTATTTTCTTGGGTTCTTATTGTAATGGCACTAATTTATAAGCCTATAAAGTGGCAATAAAGTATGACTACAAAATTAGTATGTAAGTGAAGTGTTTTGAGTTAGATTATGATGCTTAATAGGTTGTAGTGCTTTGTTTCGAGTCTTTTTACTTTAAGTCAATATGAAAGACTAATTAGGGGTCCTTTTGAGTCAACTTGGGAATTTTAGAAGGTCTTTATTTTTACAGTTTTGGTTTCAAAATCTGATCTTCCCAATCGAAACTAGAAATCCTATTGCTACTATACTTCTTCAACATCTGAGTCTTTTGTACTGATTTTCTAGATATAATTTCAGATTGATGTTCTACTGCTGCTGCTGAATATGAATATGCTTCTTGATCTGTTCTTAGAACTGCATTATCTGTTGATTTCAGAAAGCCTTTTCTTACTAAAATTCTTCAATTCAATTCCAATTTTGAAACCTTTTTATTTTCTGGTCTCTGTTTAATTTTATCTGATTGTTATTACATTGTTCTGTTCTGATTTAAATCCCTATAGTACCTATTGATATAATTTTGCAGTGTTCCAACTTTTGTACTCCCAATAGGATTACTGCATCTCTGTGAATCTGTCTATCTTGATTTAGATCATCTTTTGCAGACCTATTATGGTAACTGATTAGTTATTTACCTGAATTTTATGCATATCAAATTTGTTTTGATTGAGTTATTTAATTTTATTTTGATCTGGTCTTTATTCTTGTATCTGTGATCCGGTCGCAACTCGCAAGCTAATCTTTCACTGGAAGTCCCTGATTTGGGATTAACACTGCATTATTTGGTATCAGAGCCAAACCTTGCCACAGATATCTTTGTTTTCAAGACTAGAGTTCGCTTGCCCAATACAAAGCTGCTATTATATTCATAAATGAAGGGCTAAGGGAGAATTAAATTTTGCAACCTGTGATATTCAAGGTTTCACCGAAATTTCATGAAATATTTTGGCTTCGCAAGATGTCAAAAAGAAATTCCATGTGGTATGTAAAATGTGCAGGATTTTGGTTGGCAAAAACTTCAATGATATGTGTGGTTTCAGTATTGTTTTGACTGAAACGATACAACAACAACATCAACTCAGCCTTTTCCAAACTAAATGGGGTTGGTTACATGGATCCGTGTGAGGGTAAAATAATAATAATAATAATAATAATGATAAAGGAAAAGAAAGAATACAGCAACACCTTAGTAAAATCCCACCTAAATGGGGTCTGCTACAAGGATTCTTCCCCTCCAAGCAGCTCCATTCGATGCCATACTAGAGTCGGGACCTAAGCGATGTATTTCTTTCCTCACTACTTCCCCTGTGGTCATTTTAGGCCTGCTCCTATCTCTTTTAGATCCTTCTATCTGAATCCAATCATGCCTCCTTGCATCCCAAGGCCTCCATTGAACATGGCCATGCCACCTCAATGACTTTCTCAGAATTTTTCCTGAATCGGAGACTCCCAAATCAGCTCTAATATGGTTTTTCCTTATTTTATCTTATCTACTTTTGCCACACATCTATCTCAACATCCTCATCTCTGTTACACTTATCTATATTACACTTTTTAACTGCCCAACATAAATATAAAATGTATAGTTTCGAATGAAAGGGGTTGCAAATTCGAATTATTTCATTGGTTTCACTGGTTTCAACTCATTAGTTTTGTGGAAACTTGGTTTTTGTGATTTTTGGCCAAATCACTCATACAAGCGTGGAACAAGTTGTTAGGCAATATTGAGAATGCATTGGAAGCGACGGTTTGCTGCATTTGTGGGAGTTTTGTGCAAGATCTAAAGTTGACGGTATATCACTTTTCTCAAATATTTATATAGCAACATACAACTTATACTATCAACCTAGGATCTGAAGTCAAACTACCATTTTGGGTATGTTTTTACAATAAAAGGGTTCCACTATGCTTAGAGAGCCTAAATAGGGCTTCCTAGTAGTTTTGGGACCTAATTTGGCCATTTGGGCCTCAATACCCCATACATCCAAAACCTTCTTGGTTTTTTACTGAAACTTTGGTGGTTTCGCAAAATATTTTGGTCGAAACCAGGCTCAAAACTGAAACATGGAACCTTGGCTGTGGTGGGTATTGGTGTTGAAACTGGTGAGTTTCTTGATGGAAGCAATAGTATTTTCTTCATTAGTTATTGTCTTCCTTCTCATTATTATGGTGGTTCTTGGTGTCGGGCATTTCCATCTTCAGAATGCATCAATCAAAGTGGGTAGACAATGGTTAGAAGAACAACAGGAAGGTAGACTTGATCGTGAAGAGAACTTATGCTTTCTTGCTTCCCCTTACACATCATATCAAATTGGTTTGTGGGTTGAAGGAAGAAGTAAAGCCAAGAGAAGTACCTATTGAAGTAGTAATGTTCATGAAAAAGATCTTAAGCTTTCTATTGAGAGGTACATCCAAAGAGATATCGATATTGCTGCATTTAAGCCAGCAAGTGAAGGTACAACCAAAAATGCAAGGAAGCTAAAACAAGAAGCATTTGCTGATTTTATTGAAGAAAAATCTCCTACTGAGTTCGTCTCACTGCTTCAGTACGTTGATGAGAAAGAACCACTTGCTGCTGATTTTTTACGTGTGCAACAAATTTGCGTTGACTTCTACAATATAGAACTCGAGGATGGGTCTTTTCAAACACAAGGAAAATTGTTGCAGTTGCATTAGACATTGATCCCGTATGGAGGCCTAGGTGTAAGTTTAGAAGGCCCACAGGGGGCCAGGTGGCAGCCCAATGTGCTGAAACCAAGGGCCCGTTTGATAACGCTTCTGCTGTTTCTGTTTCAAGAAACGGCAGAAACAGAAATTACTGTTTCTGGAAACAGAAACAGGTAAAAAGGGTGTTTGATAATTCTTGTTTCTGGAAACAGAAATGGGTAAGAAGGTGTTTGATAAATTTTATTTCTGGGAACATTTTGGACAGATAATTCTTTTTTTTTTTTTTTTTTTTT
>NW_024869088.1:0-1694 GCF_013358625.1 Macadamia integrifolia
TTTTTGCAAATGGACCTGCATCAATTTAAAGTGTGGTAAAACCAATGTGATTTGCAAAGGAACTGTCTAAACTAAGCCACCATATAAAAAAAAGAAAAAAAAAGGAAAAAAAAAGAAAAAAAAAAGAGGGATATGAATACATGTGGTATTAGTTGGATTTGAAATTTGATCATATGATTATTTGGTTAGGTAAATAAAATAGAATAAAATATTTTCCTACCATTTCATCCATGGTTATGTTGTAACTATCAACCATCTAAATGTAAGCAATTGATGTTAAGAAATACCTCATATAAAAGTCTATATCATTCTCTAACTAACTATAGATTATTCACTACATTTTTTTTTTCTTCTATATTGTACCTAATTTCCTTTATATAAACTTTTCCTTGTAGCAATACTATATATCTGTAGCACGGGAACTATCACGATTGACTGGAGTATGTCAAGCTCCAATTACACAACATTTTACTGAATCTAGTTTAGGTTCAACCACAATCAGGTGTTTTGATCAAGAAGAAAGGTTTATGGATACAAATCTTAAGCTTGTAGATGGGTATTTCCGGCCCAAGTTTCATTTCTCTGGTGCAATGGAATGGTTATGTTTCCGCATGGATATGTTGGCATCGATCACATATGCCGTCTTTTTGGTTTTCTTGATCTCAATGCCGAAGGGAGTATTCAGTCCTGGTAAAAAGTTGAACTTGAGATCTTATAAAACCATCATTTCCGGAAACTATGATTGGTTGCTCACATGAAAGAATGCTTTTTAATTTAATTTGTTTTCTTTTCTTTCTTGAAGGTGTTGTGGGTTTAGCAGTCACATATGGGCTTCGTTTCAGTATGCACGAGGTCATATGGGATCTTTGCAGTCTTGAGAATAATATCGTATCTATTGAGAGGATACTACAATACGCCTGCATCCCCAGTGAACCCCCTTTGTTGGTAGAAGAAAATAAGCCAAGTCATGAATGGCCATCACAAGGAAAAATTGATATTGTTGATCTGCAAGTAATCTTCCTAACCTAGGTTCTTGAAGTCTTTTTTTTTCTTTACTTATTTCCTCATCTTATGAAATAGATCCTCTAAAGCCTAATGATTTTTTGGACATTCTTTTTGCTCTTATGGAATTTTGCTAAGCTTTGTGATTTGATTATTTAATATATATGTAGGTCAGGTATGCCCCACATCTTCCTTTTGTCTTGAGAGGTCTCACATGCACTTTTCCTGAAGGGATTAAGATTGGTATTGTTGGAAGAACGGGAAGTGGTAAATCAACTCTTGTGCAATCTCTTTTCCACATGCTTGAACCAACAGCTGGTCAAATTCACATAGATGGTATCAATATTTTCAAGATTGGCCTTCATGACTTACGATCAAGACTGAGCATCATCCCACAAGACCCGACAATGTTTGAGGGGACTCTAAGAAGCAATCTTGACCCGCTTGAAGTTTACACTGATGAACAAATTTGGGAGGTATTTTTTTTTTTTTTTTTGTCATTTGATGAATAAATTTTATTAGTGACAAAGATAGGATAGACAAAAAATTTTCTTACTGAGGAGTTGCATGCAAAACAAACATATGCAATTGATTAATTTGGACATGCATCTCTATGAACTCCTTTCTCATGGTCATATTCCTTTTATTTTTTCATTCAATTTCTAAATCATCATTGCTCTTTTTTTTTTTTT
>NW_024869088.1:1714-20386 GCF_013358625.1 Macadamia integrifolia
TTTTAATTTTTTCTAACAAAAAATCATTTTTTTACCAAAAAGAATAAAAAAAATATCATTCATTGGATGCATTAGATCATCTTTGGGCTACGTTCGGCCTTCAATATTCTTTTAGTTGGGGTCTAGGAAGCGCAATATTTTATTGTCTTGTTTTCCATTTTCACTTGGCGTCCCCTTTTTTGTTCATTTCATATTTTGCTTAGTTCATCTTTAATGATCATTTCAATGCTATGTTGAATAATCAAGCAAGGCCATAAGTTGACATTGGTCTTTTATTCTCTTAGGCTTTAGATAAATGCCAATTTGGTGATGAAATTAGAAAGAAGGAAGGGAAGCTGGATTCTTCAGGTTGGTTCTTGTTATATGTACTCTATACCAAAGTTGCCTAACATCAATCTATTCATGCACAATCCTTTTTAAATTATTATTGTATGATGTATCTATCTTCTAGTGCACAACCCAACCCCAATCGCAACCATTTTCCTTAAAAAAAAAAAAAGTGAGGAAAGAGATCCTAAATAGCTAACCCATTTTCATATGGTGGTTGTCATAGTAACTGAGAATGGAGAGAATTGGAGCATGGGTCAAAGGCAGTTAATCTGTTTAGTACGGGTATTACTCAAGAGGAGCAAAGTGTTAATACTTGATGAAGCTACTGCATCAATGGATACTGCGACCGACTATCTTATTCAGCAAACCCTTAGGCAACACTTTTCAGGGTCTACTGTCATCATAATTGCACATAGGATAACATCAATTCTTGATATCGATATGGTCCTCCTCCTCGATAATGGTTAGTCACTAGCAATTAGTACAACACAAAAAATGGGTTCAATTGAGTGGGTAATAGTCTTCTTATCTCTAGTGCTTGTCTAATCAAGTTGACATATTTTCTTTTATCAAGCAGGTCTTATATTGGAGTATGATTCCCCAGCCAAATTGCTAGAGAACAAGTCCTCGTCATTTGCAAAGCTTGTTAAGGAGTATACTCGAAGATGTAGCTCTAGTTTTTGAAAGGCTGAATAAGTTTTGAATGGTCAAATGTAAACATGTTGAATTAGACAGAGATGTATTGATTTTTTTAGTATGAAAAAATTTTGTTGGGAAAAGACAGTAGAGTAATATCGTGACTTACTGTAATTATTTGGGTTGGCATAATATTTTTTTTTTGAGGGGGTGGGGATAGAACATTGAGTTATTGTATTAGAGGTAAAGCATAAATGAGAGGGAAATCTTTTTCTTTACACATGTCTATAGACCTTAGGAAAGGACGTATCATATCTTTAAGGTGGGATCTCAGTTTCCTCTCCTTCATTTCCTTGCAATATTCAGGATGAGCTTCGAATTGATGCTGAAAGTAGGCCTAGATATCGGTTTATTTAGCCCTGTTAGTGGAGTTATGGATCTATCTTCCTACTGATGGCAATGCCAAAGGTGGGAGTGTGATCCTGGTTTTTTTCTTAAAACCATCCATTTTCTTGCCGTTGTTTCTGATGTCATGTAAGACTCAGCTCCATGAGATGATAAAGGTAACTCTCTCCTTTGCTTCTCGTAATATGAAGAGATAGGGACTAATTTTATGGTAGAGTTCGTGGCCTTCTTTCAGGGCCTGCATCATGCAAAGATCTTAGGCATTGAAAATATTTGGATTGAGTGTGACTCCTATGCAATGGTTACTTGCATTAGGAATAAAAAAATTCCATGGTGTTTCGAGCAACGATGGTTATTTTACAAGAATTTTTTGAATGAGATAAATTGGGTAGTTTCACATTGTTATGGGGAAGTTAATATCGCTGCAGATAAGCTGGCAAAGCATGGAACTATATCAAAATGTTTTGCCTCATGGTTAACAACTCCTTTTGTTTTATCTGATGTAAGTTGGGACTTTCAGAGAAGACCCGGATTTCGGTTTATGCAGATATTGGGATTGGTAAAAATCTGTTGATGGCTACACTGAAGGTGGATATTTAGTTCAATGGGTTTTGATTATGCCTGCACCACCATTTTTTGTTAATGACATTCTTTGCTGATCTTTGGCCAAAAAAATGTAAGACTCAGCTTGTATATTATTTTTTCTCTCCTTCTTAATAAAAATGAATTTTTAGAAAAAAAAAAAAATGCTGATACAATATCTAAAAAGAATGTGTCGACTTTATCAAGTCGATAGGTGACCCAATATGGTCGATACCTATCGATAAACTCAATATATCTCTTATAAACTGTAGAACATGATTTTGTCACAACACAATACTTAAGTATAGCTCGTGTAAGGTATTCTAATCGATAAATCAGCTGCAAAAACAGGAGTATCTGGAACAATGGAGGAATTTCCTACTCATATTATTGAGGAGATTAGATGTGATTCTTTCTCCAAACCAAGATTTAGATTCTGCAGATAGCTTTGGAGGATCCTGCTGATAGCAATGCCGAAGGTGGGGTCCTTTCTTTAGCTTTGGATCCTTTGATGTACCTTTAAATCTTTTTCTCTTCTACATTTTAATACAATTCTGATTTCTAGCAAAAAAAAAAAAAAGGTATTCTAATTGAGTTTTATTTTTTCATAATTGACGTGATTCTTTGCTTGTACTAGCACAAGTGATCTTAGTAGTGTTGATTTCATCATCATTTGGGGATTAAATATCTTACAATCAAGGATTGAAATTAGATTTGCATAATTATAATTATTTATCAAAACTTTGATTTTTTATTTTTTTGTTTACAATGAATTGGTAAATTAGTGAAAAACAATCTGATTGATTGAAAAAAAAAATTGCAACAAACTAGATTTTGTTTCAATGATGTGCATTAAAACCATTAAACTTCCTCCAACTGAAAATGATATATTGTTTTGGTATTAGTACATATAAGAAACTTCATCCTTTACACATAATCAATTATATGCACTTATTTTATCGTATTTTATAGACAACGTGGCCCCTATACTAACATAGGGGCCAACAGAGAGCACGCAAAAGTATCAACAATAGTGAGATTTCTACTTTTCATAGGGGTGGGGTGGTCAATTCACCTCCCCTGTGTGTAGGCACACTGGCCACCTTTTAGGCTTCTTTTTCTCGTTTTATATATTACTTATCTATTGTGTTATGCTTCAAATTTGTATTTTTTTTTTTTTAATATATCCTAAACATTTTCGTACATTTTTTGAGCATTTCGACTCATATCTTTAACGTGTTTTATGTCTCTCGAAACAATATGCTATGTCTCTTAAAAGGGTTTGTCAATATCTTTAAAATGCTATAACTATCTACCACGAGACACATTGGATAAAGATAAATTTTATGCACAAGTAGAACCCAAGGTCCCTACTCATATTCCAACCTTTACTAAAAAGGAGGCGGTTAAGTGGCAAAATAAAGCTTTGAAAATCCAATTAAACAATTTGCATTTTTTAGAAGAAATGGAAATGTGAAAATACAGGTGAATTACATGGAAGCATATATTCTTGAATCCAAGTCTAGATGAAGCCAACCCTAAACCATTTTGTAAATACCCATGTGCTCTAAATTGCCATATCATTCTTCCATATGAGATAACCTCTAAAAAATATCCGTCAAAAAGCTTTTGCCCTATAGATTGTAAAACAGAAAATTTGCTTGTTGCTACATTAGACAACTTAATAATACACTGCCAAATATTGTTTGGATAAAAATTGTGTTATCTTTTCTATACCTAAATTGTGGTTACCAATTCTTGCTATGATTTTACCAAATATACTCTTGCTATGGTTGATTTTTTCCTCTCAAACTTTTCCGTTCATGGTCATGCACTCTAACTCAAAAGTCTCAAATTGGTTCCTAGAGTGGCAATTTGAATTATTCCTATAGCCAATCATATGGAGTTATTCTGACCTCAAAAAGTGTATGGCTGAAGTTCTTTGCAAAAAATCTTCTTAATAACATAGCACTTCAGGACAACTTTTTGATTGATGTGTTATTGTTTCAAAAATATTTTCACAACCCAATTTTCGGTAAGTTGGAGTTGTCAAAGGAATTAAATGATCTATATAACCTTTTGAAAAGGAAAGGTGTGGCTTGCTGGTATTGAATATGATTTTCTTGAGTTACTTTTGGCTGTTTCATTTCCAGTTACCTTTTTAGGTAGGAAATACTTGTTGGGTGACAACATATATATATATATATATATATATATATTTTTGGGATAAAGAACATTTTGAATTGTTTATGTCATACATTATTGTTTTACTGGGTGTAATCGTAAAAGTAAATTTTGGTTGTCATCTGTATCTGTATAATCAACTTTTTTGGACTTGTAAATGCCTTTTCTAGGGTACATAGGGACTTCCATTGTTGGATTAAAATAAAATTTTTATTTTTTATTTGTGGAGTTGAGATGCGTTGGGAAGGGCATGGTCATTAATTTGAACACACCCAACTTGTATAGTGAGGCCTAACTAGAAAAATATTTATTAACAAGATCATACAAAACAAGTTCAAATCCAACGAGGTTACACCCAATTGCTCATAATTAACTGTTTCCTCCATCACTCGAATATTATTATTATTATATTTTGTCAAAGAAGAAAAAGTCAAATGCATTAAATAAAGTTAGAAACATCAGTGTTTGAGCTAGAGCTCGAGATTTGGGTTAGTTTGATCATCACCATATATGCTATCCTACGTAGTAACAGTACCATGTCATTGTTGGGCCTGAGCCAAAAATGGGGTATAAAAATGCGTATATAGACATAAAAATAGAGAGGGATTGTACTCCAAGGACACAAAATGGGACTACTATCATAAAATAATAATTGTAACTCCAATGAATCACTCCAGATTCCTCCTAGATTCCATCCTTCTTCTTTAGCTCGCTTAATCCCCTGGGAGAAGACTGGGGAAGTTAATATCAATGGTTTTCCATCGCTGAAATATTTTCCATATGGAAACTTAGTAAAGCTCAAATTTGTGGGCAGTTAGGGTGAAGATATTTTCCATAACTGATGAGTTTGGGACCTATTTGATTTGACCAGGTGGACAAATAAAGCCTTAAGTGTACATTAAAAATTAGAACTTTGTAGAAGTAGGGAAAACAAATGGGTAGCTATGAATAAAAGGATAAATTCCAATAAAATGGGCAGTATGATACATTTTGGCAATGGAATTTGATAAGTGACTAATCCAAATGGCACTCCATTATGCAATGAATGAAATTACCACATCACAATTTCTTGTGGCAAAAACTAGTTCAGTTGTACATGACCCTTTACCCAACACAACAAATTGATTCTGACCATTTTAATTTTTCCTTGTGTTTTATTGGTGTTTTAAAATACTTTTGACAAAGTGCGGTTGAGATGAAGGGTGCGGATCAGGTAATCGCACTAGAATCATTCTAGTACAATGTTTAATCCATACTTGGACTCCACTTAATCTCTCTCTTCTTTTAATTGGTTTTTATTTTCAGTGGAGTCCAATTATAGATCAAACACCGTACGAGAATCATTATCGTATGAGGAGCTGATCCAAACTCTGAGATGAATAACAACAATTGCTCCAAATCCTAAAGATAGAGGAAAAATCCCTTACATCATAGACATACATCAAATTACCTTCTTTATTCCCCTCAAGGTTTTATGGCACAAAGTTGTTGTCTCTAGTGGTGTTGATGTCCAAGGCATCGCCTTTGAAGCACTTTGTGGACAATTCGCATAGGGGGTTGAGCTAAGATCAAGGAGAAACTTTTCTCCTCACACGTCACTTGTAGCACTGTAATTTTAAGAATTCAGTTACCATATGATTTGAGCTAAAGGCATTAAATTTATGAGACGATGGATTTATCGGTAACTTCTCTAGAGCAGTGTGAAATAGCTTCTCGGTCCTCTCATCCTATTTTGGAAGTTCATTGGTGCAAGCCTTTGAGATCTTGGGTGAAGCTAAATGTTGACGGTTGTTCTCTTGGTAATCCTGGTTGGGCAGGATGAGGAGGTATCTTTTGGGATCATGATGGTAGGAAGCTTCTCTGTTTCAAGATCTTCTTGGGTGTTTCCTTTAGCTTTTCAGCTGAGATTTGGAGCATTATCAAGGGGATGAAGATTGCTTGTGATATGAACATAAGGCATCTTTGGATTGAGTCAGATTCTTCAGTGGCTGTTTCCCTCTTTCATCACAGGCTAATTCCCAGGTCTGTCCTCCAGAAGTGGACACACCTTCTTGATTATCTGAACTCGATCGAGTGGAAGATTACACATTGCTTCAGAGAAGCAAACCCTGTGGCTGACTTTCTGGAAAAAGACGCAGCTAAGTCGGGGGTTGCTAGTGATGATGTGCATCTTCCTATTCACATCACCAATGAGTCACAAATTGATGTAGCTGGCACCCTCGCTTTAGAATTATGAGATAGCGGCTGTGAGCCTCTGCTGATGGCAATGCCGAAGGTGGATGCTCACTTCTGGATTTTGTACTATATTTTCTTTTTTTTCATCATATTTTAATACAATCTGATCTTCTAGCAAAAAAAGTAAGGAGTTGTCGTCATGGTAGAGGTGGACAACACCAAGGGTTGGGTTTTCTCCACAATTTCTAGTCGTATATACCATTAAACCCGTTTGTTTGGCGAGAACAAGGGGAGGAAAAGGAACAGTTATGGGCTTCACATGTAATGGGGTCAAAGGACAGTAATCGTAAGGAGAGGAAAGACTAATAAAATGATAAGGTGAAATAGTAAAATAATAATATAATCTATATCCTCACAACTCACAAAATTTTTTGTAATAAGAATTCATAGATAGGAATGAAGGACTTTGAAGTAGGGTAGGATGAGATAATTTTTTATTTTTTTTGGTGGAAGGTAGGGTTCCCTTTCTGCATGACCAAACAAAACATTTAATGCATATCGTATGCTACATTATCATCCCATCAAAACAAATAACTTAGGGTTTTATAATTTTATGGAAAACCTTTAAAGTATCCCACCCCTTCATTTTCACCTCATTTTTTCCATCAAACAAATAGTCTTAGTGGTCAAGTGTTTTTTTTCCCCACTAAAAAGTCATGTATATTAAGAATGAATGAATGAGAAAATTAGACTAGAACTTGAAAACAAAGAAAGAGGCATATTGACACTTTTCCCACCTTCAGCATTGCCATCAACAGGAGGAAGAAACAAGAAACTCTAACTCAGTGGATAGGAGAATTAAGAAAATCTATAATGGGGACGATGGTAGCATCCATGTGCAGATCTTTGGACACCATAGCGGGCCACATGAGAACAGGATCTGAAATCTCAAACCTTGCAGCAGAATTCGCTAGGAATTCCGCAACAGAATTTACTTCACGAAAGCAATGGGTGATTTTCCATTGAATTGATTCCAGATAATCCTCTGTGGTCAAGTCCTTAAATCTTTTCTTTGACTACCACAGTTAAGCTTTACACAAAGACCTATATTGATAAGTAAAGAAAATAGGATTTATTAAAGGGTAATTTTGGCATTTAAGAACTTACATAGTCGGAAGTTTTCTTTTTAACGTTACTCATAAAAGAGAAGTTTCTCACTTTCTCATAGGAAAAAATTGGAAATTACAAGTATGTTTTACCATTTAGCAGGCTATGGTGGTTGCATTTCTAATCCTTTATTCTATTGATTCTTGCTCTCCAGAATCAATATGGGAGTAGATTTTGTTAGGTACGTCCGGTTCAATTCCTTGTTCCCACGGATTGAACTGCTGCAAAATGTCACTAAGGACCAAGAATCAATGAGCATTTTAAAGATGCTACTTACTTCCCCCTTTTTAATTTGTTGGTAATACAAAAAAAAATCTTCTATATAAATTCAAGGTTCCCCTCTTTATGCAACAAACAACTCATTCCTACAAAAGCAAAGGCCAATTGATTCCATTCTCTGTTTCAGATTCCACCATGACACATCCCATTCTGTTGCTTGGTCTTCTGATAGTAGCATACTTTAGTGTAAGAAAAATGATGCCTTTTCATTATCCATTTATTTCAACGTTAATTGTTATTGCTTGTTCTTGTTTTGTCTTTCTTATTTTCTTCCCCCATGAAATTGTAGGGTTCTCAAGCTGAAAATGCATTCTTACAATATTGGGAAGAGCATATTGGTCTTCCATTCCCTCCACACTGGTTATCTGAAAAAGCTTCTCCACTAAGACCCCATCAAGAGGCGTTGTTTATGAAACTTATGGAGAAAAATGAATTGTCTTTTCACCTGCGTTCATTCTGTAAACAGGCAAATATTGCTTGCTCCACAAATGCACTAGTGAAGAAGATAACAGACAATACAACTTTGCCGCCAATAGCCCAATGGAATGAAGCCAAACTGAAATATGATTTTCCTAATGAAACACCCCTTTCTGTAGCCAGCCAAGGAGGATTGCCATATTTCCGGGAGTCAATGGTGAAAGAGGGAAGTTTCATGCCCATCCCTGATCTAAGGGACCCTATGTCATATAAATCATTCCTACCGCGATCTCTGACCTCAAAAATCCCATTTTCCTTTGCCCAAATCAAGGAATTAAAGAAGCTTTTTGGTGTGGTAGATGAATCAAACATGGATAAATATATTCAAGACACCCTTGGAACATGTGAGAAGAGCCCCATTCGAGGTGAAAAGAGAACTTGTGCGACTTCCGCCGAGGATCTTATTGATTTTGTTTCCAAGGAATTAGGGCACTATGTTCATTTATGGAGTACTGAAAGTGTGGAAGGATCATATGAGAATGTCACAATTGGAGCTGTGAAACTCATATATGGAAATCTTTCTGAATCACCAAGCTTATGTCATAGCCAGCCATTCATATTTCAAGTCTATTATTGCCATATTTTACAAAAAGTAAAAGTTTATGCAGTTGATATACATGCTAAGAAGAAAGTGAATCATGCGATCATGGCATGCCATTATGACACATCAACTTGGAATCCGAATCATCTTGCTTTTAAGTTGCTAGGTTTTGGCCCGGGTCAAATTGAAGTCTGCCATTGGATAAATGAGAATGGAATAGTTTGGACAAAGACTCTAGGCTGAGAAACAATTGAAGTTTGATTATCTTCTAGTCTTCTTTTTAATGTTACTATACATATTACTGCTTATGCTATTTGAAGGATAAATAATGACTTATTTTGGCCTGCTTACCATGCCTTTTGAGTTTCAATATGATTTTGTTACTCAATTTTCCAGCATGACAATAACCTGAAATCAAAAGAAAACTCGGTCCAACGTTCCCTGTTGCACCCATACCGCACATAACCAATTCTACAATAAAAAAGGAAGCCTGAAAGTCGCTGATCAAAATTATACACCAAGACAGGGTATCCTTTACATACACACCAGTAAACTCAATTGCACGACCAGAATTCCAGAAAGATCTGAAGGTTTGGTCTAGGATCAACAGGGGATGTGACTGGGAAAGTATGGTTAAAACACCTCGACGATGAGGCATGACATATGCTTTGGGTTTTTGATTTCATTTCACAGTGATGAGTTGTATGATTCATTTCATGGTGATAAATTTTATTTTCAGTTATATCTTGATGTATGTAGGTTTGGCTATTGGCCTGTTTTAGCAAAAAAACAAAAAGAAATATTGGTCTGGTTTTTTTTTTTTTTTTTCTTTTTTCCTGGAGTGGTGTTTAATTCAACAGTGATGAGTTGTATGATTCATATTTTAAGTTTTATCTTGATGTGTGTAGGCTTTGCTTCAATTTTTTTAGGCTTTGCTTCAAATTTTTTTTTTTTTTTTGGGTTGGTTGGGGTGGGGGGTTTCAGATGGAAGCTGTCTTCTCCTTAGGGAAAGGGAGATGTTCTGCTGTGCTGCCAGACTCATGTCATTTTCAATGGGTTCAATTGGGGAACTTTTGGTGGTTCCCTGATATTCTGATTTACAATGTAACTTGTTTATGTAGTAGAGAATCCAAGTTAGAATGATCTTCAGCACCAATTGCCAAGATCACTCCTCTATGATGCTGTTAATTACTTAAATCTCCTTCTACCAAAAAAAAAAAAATTTAAATCTCCTTTATTGGAACTGCTAAACATTTGGTTTCCTTTGGATGCCAGAATTATCTTATAGCTCAGGTCAGATTGCAACAAACAAGTGAAGGGCAACGTTTAACAAAGACACTATTGAGTTAAAATTGGTGTCATAAAATTTGACTGATGCATCATGTAGCTGCACAAAATATTCTCCAGGTTGTATGTTGTGCTCTCCAATTTGTTCGATGCGAAAAATTAAATTTTGCAGATGCATTCTGAATTATAGTGCATGACAAAGACATCAGTGACATGTTAGTTGTACAATTTTTAACTGATGCTATGACACCCAAGAATATGGCAAGTACCAGACTGGGAGATCGGTGAGTTGTTCCCACTAAGAATACGACAAGTACCAAGGGGTTTGGGAGGTTGGTGATGGTATGCAAACTTTAGTCCCACATTGCCTAGAGATAGATTATTGGGCTAGTTGATAACCTCTAGCTTCTTTAAGATGGCGCAACGCGTTTAAAAGCCTTGAGGCATATGGGCCAAAGAGGACAATATTGTGTCACACAAGAATACGGCAAGTACGAGGCCAGCATGATGCCCTTGCATAATCCATCTACACAATTTTTGCAAGATGTTTCTGGCCGTTGATGCAAACAAAGACCTTGAAATATTAAAACTCTGAGAAAAATCAGAAAACTGCATTATTGAACACTATAGAAGTCCGTGCACTAGAAAAATGATTCTTTTATTATCCATTAATTTTTAGAGCTCCAACCTGGAGTGACTCTATCATCATTATGAACAGATAAACATTTCCTTTCCCTTCAACTTGTTTGACGCTTGTTCCTGTTTTATCTTTCTTATTTAGTTGTTATTTTCCCCATGAAATTGTAGGTTCTCATGCTGAAAAATCTTCCATAGAATACTAGAAAGAGCACATTGATTTTCCATACCCTCGGCAGTGCAAAGATTTCTTCATTAAGCCTCCATCAAGAGGCGAAGTTTATGAAAAGATAGATAGTAACGAATTGGCTTCCCACCTGCATTCATTTTGCAAGCATGCCAATGTTGTTTGTTCTACAAATGCACTAGTGGTGAAGAAGACAATAGACAATTCTACCAAAAAAAAAAAGATAATAGACAACCCAACCTTGCCACCAATAGCCCAGTGAAATGAAGCAAAACTTTCTTTGATAAAAATTGTGTTAACTTTTCTATGCCTAATTTTCTTTACCAATTCAATCTATGATTAAATTTCTCCTCTCAAAATTTCCTTCGGTGGTCGTGCATTATTATGACCTAAAAGTCTCAAAATTGGGTCCTAGTGTGGAAATTTAAATTATTCCCTAACCAACCATATGAGATGTTATTCTGACCTCAAAAGCGTATGGCTGAAATTCTTCACAAAAAGATATTCTTAATTAAATTACACATCAGGACATCAACCTTTTTATTGATGTAATGCTGTTTAGGAAATTTCGCACAACACAACTTTTGATAAGTTAGAGCTGTCAAAGGAATTAAGTAATCTATTACCTTTTGAAAGGGAAAGGTTTGGGTCCCTTTTATTGCATATGCTTTTCTTTGAGTTTTTGTTTCTTGTTCTCATTTGTAATTAATTTTTGACCGGGAAGTTTACAACATTTTAGATTTTTATGTCATACATTATTAATTTAGTGGGTGCAATTGTAACGGTGAATTTTTATTGTTACTCATATCTTCATAGTCAATTTTTTTTTGGATTTGTAAATGCAACTTCTTGGGTGCATAGGCGCTCCAGTGGTTGGAGTAAAATGATTTTTGTTATGGGTAGAGTTGAGATGCCTTGGGAAGGGCACAACCATTATCCAACCCTACAACTTGTATAGTGAGGCCTACCGAGAAAAATATTTATTGAAATTGTCATACAAAACAAGTTCAAGTCTAATATGTTTAGACCCAATTATCCTTGATTAACAGTTTGGTCCATTGCCCAGATATCCACCATGTGGCAAATTAGGTGAAGCCCAAATTTTTGATTGGGTTGGGTGAAAATCTCTTCCTTATATGTTGAGTTTGCGGCCCATTGGATTTGATTAGGTGGCAAAATAAGGGTTTAAATGTGTATTAGAATGTAAAAATTTTGTGCAACTAGTAAAAGCAAATAAATAACTACAAACAGAAGAGACAATTTTGATACAATGCGGTGTATTTTTTCAATTTGACAAATGGTTGATCTAAACAAGTACTCCATTATATCATTAGTCATTCATTATGCATGTATTTGAATTACCACATCACAGTTCCAAGTGGAAGAGAAAAAAAAAAAAAAAAAAAAGCATAAATTTATTTATTTATTTATTTATTTTTTGTCTCCAGTGACACTGATATCTTACAGATTTAAAAAAAAAAAAAAATCTCACTCATCACCTTTGAAGCAATTGGTGGAAGATTTGCAAAGGGGTTGAAGTATTGAATCATGACAAAAGGCTTACCCAAGGAAAAAAAAAACAAAGACCAAAGAATATTATCTCCTTACAAATAGTATTCTGGTACTGAGATACTAAATGAATGAGTTTTCCTTATTTGATGGTGGATGTAGGGTTAACTTTTGTTTGGTTGTAGGGACTAGGGGTTGGGTCTCTTCCACAATTTCTGGTCTTGCATACCATTAGTAATTCACATTTTGCTTCCTTCCTTTCCTATTATTTTCTCTATACCATATCGGATCCATGGAGTCAACCCATTTAGTTGGGATAAAGTTATGACTGTCATTATTGTTACCATAGATAAGCTATACATAAAGACCTAAAAAATTGAATGTTGCATGGAAATTTTTTCTAAGGATTTTTTGTTTAATGTTAGTCATAAGAGAAAAAATTTTCACTTTTTCATAAGCTTTGTTTGGGTTGAAGGGAATTTAAAGGGAAAAGAAGTGAAAATTAAAAAATAAATTTTTATAATCATTTCCCCATGTGACTGTAAAAATTACTTCAATTTTTTACCATATGTAGTAATGATACATTTTACATGTAATTTTTATTTTACTTTTTAAACCAAAGGGAGGGATTTTGATCCTAAGTACAGTGAAATTTTATCAAGTATTGAACGATTTTGAGTTAGTGATATACTCACATGGGGAAATGATTACAAAAGTTTCTTTCTAGGTTTGAAAATTTTCATTTCCTTTCCGCTTCATTTCCATTGCAACCAAATGTAGCCATAGTGAAATTAGGAAATTAGGAGTATGTTTAGCTGTTTAGGGGATTGACCAAAACTTCTCCCATTTTTATTCCTATACTACAAAATTTTTTCTTCTATAAATTCAAACACCCCTCTCCACACAACAAACCCAACTCATTCCAGCAAAGGAAAAGACCAACTCATTCCATTCTCTGCTTCAGTTCCACCATGACACATCCCATTCTATTGCTTGGACTTATAGTAGTAGCACACTTTAGTGTAAGGAAAATGATGCTTTCCCATTATTCATTCATTTCAACTTGGTTATAGTTTGTTCTTGTTTCATCTTTCTTATTTAGTTGTTATATTTTTTTCATGAAATTGTACAGTTCTCAAGCTGATAATGCCTTCATACAATACTGGGAACAACATATTAGTCTTCCACACCCTCCGCACTGGTTAGTTGCAAAGCCTTCTTCATTAAACGCATATCAAGAAGCGGTGTTTATGAGACTCATAGAGAAAAACGAATTGTCTTCTCAATTGCGCTTGTTCTGTAAGCAGGCTAATGTTGCTTGTTCTACAAATGCACAAGTGAAGAACACAACTAGCAACACAACCGTGCCACCATTAGCCCAATGGAATGAAGCCAAACTGAAATATAATTTTCCAAGTGAATCCCCCCTTTCGGTTGCCAGCCAAGGTGGATTGCTATATTTTCGGAAGTCAATGGCAAAAGAGGGAGGTTTCATATCCATCCCTGATCTAAGGGACCCAATATCATATAAATCATTCTTGCCACGATCCCTGGCATAAAAAATCCCATTTTCCTTTGCCCAAATTGAGGAATTGAAGAAGCATTTTAGGGTAGAAGATGAATCAAACATGCATGAATATATTCAAGGCACCCTTAGGATATGTGAGAAGTGTCCCATTACAGGTGAGAAGCGAACTTGTGTAACTTTTGCTGAGGATCTTATTGATCTTGGCGTCTAGGAATTAGGGCACTATGTTCATTTATGGAGTACTGAAAGCGTCGAAGGATCTTATGAGAATGTCACAATTGGAGCTGTGAAACTCATATATGGAAATCTTTTTGAATCACCAGCTTTATGTCATAGTCAGCCATTCATATTTCAAGTCTATTATTGCCATGTTTTACAAAAAGTAAAAGTATATACAGTTGATATACTTACTGAGAAGAAAGTGAATCATGCAATCATGACATGCCACTATGACACATCAACTTGGAACTCAAATCATCTTGGTTTTAAGTTATTGGGTTTTGGGCCAGGCAGAATAGTCTGGACATGTTAGTTGTACACTGAAAGCAGTTCTGCAATTTTTAACTGATGCCCCTGCTAATTGCATGTTAGTTGTACAATTTTTAACTAATGCATGCACCTGCTAGTTGCACAAACTGCTATCTGGGTTTTATGTTGTGCTTTTTGTTATCTGTGTTTGCCATCAGAAGAATAGTCATTGTGAATAGACTTACAAAGCTCCAAGTGAATCAGTTTCAGTTTAAAAAATTGGTTGATACTTGCTGACTGGAGCTTACTCAAAATCCACAAGGTTGGTTGATATGACTCCCCCTGGAAGGTCTGTGATCATCTTCTCGTATCCATACATTTTATTGACTAGTAGCTACACGGCTTCAGAAAAGTGGAGAAAGAGAAGCTTGAAAGCAAAATCTTAATTTCTTTTTCGTAAAATTAATGAATAGGGTGTGAAGTTCACACAAAAGATGTTATGTGCAACATTGGTCCAAGAGAGTGAATAGTGAGTGAGTGAAAAAACCTAAAAAACACCCATATAACTAATCCCATAATCGGTAATAGATTGGTCCAAAGTGGTTAATGCATTCGACTCAATTTCAATTCTAAAAGAAAATTCATTCTAATGGCTACGACCAGAACCGACCGATTAATGTTCCAGACAGATTCCGGATCTCAATTGACACCCCTAAGTGAAGACACCATCTCATTTAAAAGGTATTCTAGCACGCCCTCACTTAGAAGTAGATCTGGATGCCCTGAGTTTTTTTTTTTTTTGCCAAGAGGAATGGTAACCTGAAAAATCTGACAGTTAGATGGATGTGGACTGATCACATAAAATGAGATTTAATGCATCGTCTTATATGCAGCATACCTATTCATGTACTTTTTTTTTTTAGGGCAAAATCACTCATGTATTTCCATGCATCCTAGAATCTCTTTTGTTGGAAAAAGGACTTTATTTGGAAGTTCATGTAGAAACGCAACCCTAAAACAATGCAGAAGATAACAGAAAAACAAGAACAAGCAATACACACAAATTTACGAGGTTCGGCAAGATTGCCTATGTCCCCGGTGAGATGAGATCCTGCTTCACTATCAATGGAGAATAGGGTTACAGCGCTCGTCCCTCACACCTCTCAGTATTGCTTGCATTACAGAGAAAGAAACTCTCGTTACAAGTATATAGCGAAAAACTCTAATCCGGAAAGTATACAATTGCCCTCAAATAAAAAATTCGAGCGGAGGTTGCACCCCCCTACACCCCTACTATGCAAGGGGGGCTTATGCCCCCTTGCAACCCCCACGGCCTGCTAACCGGCTAGTGGGACCGCCGTCCTGCCTGTCGAGGTACTGCACTAGTACTCTTTGGATTAAACTCTGACGGAATACAAACAATTCGGCTCCATTGAAAGATGGGAATGTCACCCTACAAATGCTTTTATGTGCATTCTCATGGGCTCTCGCCCTCTCTCCCCTTCTTTTATTCTCTAATCTCTAGGTTTTTTTAGTTAATATAGTATTAACCATTAGCCTACTAAAGATGGGTGTCGTTCATATGTTCGTGTCCGAGAAAGAACAGTTTCTGGAGGGTTTTAGTTTTGAATGCTATAGTTATCGTTCATTTAAGTTAATCCAATATAGAGCGCAATCCTTGGAATGCCAATCGTCTACTTTTCAAATTCTCAGGAAAATGAGGAAACATGCGCGTTCCTATGGACACTCACGGAAATACGGCCTGGTTTTGATGGTATTTGACTGCTTGATGGCTTGGTGGAAGGATCAAGCTTCAAAGCTCTCTTTTAAGAGTGTATGGCTGAAGGGTTTTGTTTTAATTCCTTATTTCTTGTGGCTGGAAAGGAATAGAAGGAAATATGATGGAGTGGCTACCTCAGCTGATCAATGCTTTGATTGGTTGAGAAATGATATTAGCTCCCAATCCTTGGTGCATTCAGGTTCGCTTCTATCTGTTATGGATCTTTTAAATGCTAGGAGATTGGGTTTTTCAGGTGTAAGGCATAGGCACCATGAAAATTTTGAAATATATTAGTGCCCCCCTCAATCAGGCTGGGTTAAACTTAACACCGATGGATGTTCAATTGGTAACCCAGGAAAATCTGGTGCTGGGGGTGTTCTAAGAAATGAGAAGGCCGAAGTGGTGGGAAACTTTCGAAATTTCCTAGGAACTGGAACAAATCTTGAAGCGGAATTCCTGGCTGTAATGATTGGTCTTGAGGTGGCGCAACAACTAGGCATCCCCCGCCTTTGGATTGAATGTGATTCGACGGCGGTGGTTATTCTTTTCCAAAAGAAAAAACCTCCATGGGTAGCATACCAGAAATGGATAAACTGCATGTCTTACTTGGCAAAGGTGGAATGGAAGATAACTCACTGTTTCTGTGAGGCAAACTCTGTAGTTGACTTCCTTTCCAAATCTGCGGCTCGTTTTGAGATCTCGTCTCCGGTTATATCTTGGTCGCCTTTGGTGAAGATGGACTTAGACATGGATGCCTCTGGTCGTCCTAGATATAGAATGTGCTAGGGTAAATTTTCCCTTTTTTTAGGTGATGGTTGTTTGGTGGTCGCCTCTTTCTGCTGATGGCCATGCCGAAGGTGGATAGTGTGCGTCCCCTCTACATCTTGTGTGAAGTGTGGCTTTGAATCCCGCCTCTTTTCTTGTATCATATTTCTTGTTTCTTTTTTCTATTCTTTTTTCTTAATATACATGATCTTTTATCGAACAAAAAAGGTGATGAAAGATGAAAAAATTACTCAAGCAGGAAAGTATGAAGAAATTCTTAGTTCAGGTACTAATTTTATGGAGTTAGTGGGTGCACATAAGAAAGCTTTGGCAAAACTTAATTCTATCGAACATGGGGCTGCTTTGGATAATTTAATTAATGACAAGGAAGTCGATAACATGTTGTGTAGTGAGAACTCTAATCAAGATGATGAAGTAAGAGAATCCAACAACTACAAAACAAAAAAACTGATTGAGCCAAAAGGGCAGCTTGTTCAAGAAGAAAAGAGAGAAAAGGGTGGAGTTAATCCTTTATTATATTTGAAGTATGTTACAACTGCATATAAAGGGGCTTTTGTACCATGGATACTTCTGGCATAAATTCTTCTTAAGCTTCTCCAAATAGTCAGTAGTTATTGGATGGTGTTAGATAATCTTGATTCTGAGGAGGATGTACGACCTCATGTTATGGGATCCACTCTCATCTTTATTTATGTTGCTTTAACCTTTGGAAGCTCTCTTTGTACACTTATAAGGTCTATGCTTATTGTAACTGCTGGATACAAGACATTTACTTTGCCCTTCAACAAAATGCATTTATGCATTTTTTGTGCTCCCATGTCGTTTTTTGATTCTACTCCAAGTGGAATGATTCTAAATCAGGTTAGTAAATATGTTTAATTACTCTTGGGGTCCATTATTTGATCACAATAAAAGTTTGTATAATATTAGGGGAAAAGAAGTCTGAAAGGTGGCATGGCCTCAACGTAATGCTTTGGCACATGCTACCCTTGATGGAAGTTGGAAATTCCACCACTAGTGATGCTTTGGCACACTCTCCCATTTGTCCCCCATGTTGACATAAGGGCTGCACTACCTTTTAGGAAAACCTCTCTCATAATTTTAACTGAATTCTACTTTTGTAAACAGGTATCTATAGATCAAAGTGCAGTTGATACTTTTATTCCACATAAATTTGAAGAACTTCTTATCTCAATCATAGGATTCCTGGGAACAATAGCAGTAATGTCACAAGTTGCATGGCAGATGTTGATAGTTTCTATTCCAATGACCGCTGCATGCATTTGGTACCAGGTAATTTTAACCACTACCACTTCACATGATTAAAATTTCAAAATAAAGCTTAATCGTATATTCTTCATGATTAACAAGCCATAATACAAGTTGTCCTACACTTTATTTGATTTGTGAATTTAAAGAGTTCTCCATATTCACACTATTATTTATTTATTTATTTTTGCTAAAGATTCAGGGAATTTATTAAAAAGAGAAAAAATAAAGTATAAAGACTAGGAAATTTAATCCCCCACCTTCGGTATGGCCATCAGCAGGGGAAGAAAAATCCCAAAATTACATGGAGTTAAATCCTGGATGAGAGATTGCATCAGAAGCAATTTTAGAGCTAATGTGAGCCAGGAAAGAAGTAGGACAACTAGAATTTCCAGACTTGGCTGCATCTCTAGCAAGGTAGTCAGCCACAACATTTGCTTCTCGAA